>NW_027018233.1:0-53614 GCF_032854445.1 Liolophura sinensis | reverse complement strand
TTTTTTATGTACGAATGGTGTGGTTTTTCTACACGTAGATAAAGACATTGAGATTGTCTTGGACTTAAAAGTAAGACAATTGCTGGATGAGTTAAATGGGCTTAGCCCAAAGATTTGACGTCTTCTGGGCTACCGAAGGGCACATAACGTATAGTTAAAAGTTGAATATAGTAACGACCAGTCGCGATTGTGCATAGTACAGTGTATCCGATTTCAATTAACAAAAAGACCAGGCATAAATGCAAAAGTGGAAAAACTGTTCCAGTGCTACTGGTAAGAGGCTAATCCGACGTATTTTGTGACGAGAAATCGAATGGTGCAAACCGCGTTGCTCTCCGACCAATACTTTTGGCTGTAGCGACAATTGAATGATCATTGATGTCATAGTCACGTGCCCAGCAACGGCTCTTACTCCATGGAAACCAGGGAAATTTGCTATTTTCTAAACAGCTGCCGATGCCTTGGCCAATTCCGCATCTTTTAGAACCCTATTGATGTGGGTCAGTGATCAGTTGTACTTTTTACAGCAGACTGTATCTAGTACATTGTGTTTTTTTATGTACAAATGGTGTGGTTTTTCTACACGTAGATAAAGACATTGAGATTGTCTTGGACTGAAAAGTAAGACAATTGCTGGATGAGTTAAATGGGCTTAGCCCAAAGATTTGACGTCTTCTGGGCTACCGAAGGGCACATAACGTATAGTTAAAAGTTGAATATAGTAACGACCAGTCGCGATTGTGCATAGTACAGTGTATCCGATTTCAATTAACAAAAACACCAGGCAAAAATGCAAAAGTGGAAAAACTGTTCCAGTGCTGCTGGTAAGAGGCTAATCCGACGTATTTTGTCACGAGAAATCGAATGGTGCAAACCGCGTTGCTCTCCGACTAATACTTTTGGCTGTAGCGACAATTGAATGATCATTGATGTCATAGTCACGTGCCCAGCAACGGCTCTTACTCCATGGAAACTATTGAAATTTGCAATTTTCTAAACAGCTGCCGATGCCTGGGCCAATTCCGCATCTTTTAGAACCTTATTGATGTGGGTCAGTGATCAGTTGTACTTTTTACAGCAGACTGTATCTAGTACATTGTGTTTTTTATGTACAAATGGTGTGGTTTTTCTACACGTAGATAAAGACATTGAGATTGTCTTGGACTGAAAAGTAAGACAATTGCTGGATGAGTTAAATGGGCTTAGCCCAAAGATTTGACGTCTTCTGGGCTACCGAAGGGCACATAACGTATAGTTAAAAGTTGAATATAGTAACGACCAGTCGCGATTGTGCATAGTACAGTGTATCCGATTTCAATTAACAAAAAGACCAGGCAAAAATGCAAAAGTGGAAAAACTGTTCCAGTGCTGCTGGTAAGAGGCTAATCCGACGTATTTTGTAACGAGAAATCGAATGGTGCAAACTGCGTTGCTCTCCGACTAATACTTTTGGCTGTAGCGACAATTGAATGATCATTGATGTCATAGTCACGTGCCCAGCAACGGCTCTTACTCCATGGAAACCAGGGAAATATGCAATTTTTTAAACAGCTGCCGATGCCTGGCCCAATTCCGCATCTATTAGAACCTTATAAATGTGGTTCAGTGATCAGTTGTACTTTTTACAGCAGACTGTATCTAGTACCTTGTGTTTTTTATGTACGAATGGTGTGGTTTTTCTACACGTAGATAAAGACATTGAAATTGTCTTGGACTTAAAAGTAAGACAATTGCTGGATGAGTTAAATGGGCTTAGCCCAAAGATTTGACGTCTTCTGGGCTACCGAAGGGCACATAACGTATAGTTAAAAGTTGAATATCGTAACGACCAGTCTCGATTGTGCATAGTACAGTTTATCAGATTTCAATTTACAAAAAGACCAGGCAAAAATGCAAAAGTGGAAAAACTGTTCCAGTGCTGCTAGTAAGAGGCTAATCCGACGTATTTTGTCACGAGAAATCGAATGGTGCAAACCGCGTTGCTCTCCGACCAATACTTTTGGCTGTAGCGTCAATTGAATGATCATTGATGTCATAGTCACGTGCCCAGCAACGGCTCTTACTCCATGGAAACCAGGGAAATTTGCAATTTTTTTAAACAGCTGCCGATGCCTGGCCCAATTCCGCATCTATTAGAACCTTATAGATGTGGTTCAGTGATCAGTTGTACTTTTTACAGCAGACTGTATCTAGTACATTGTTTTTTTTATGTACGAATGGTGTGGTTTTTCTACACGTAGATAAAGACATTGAGATTGTCTTGGACTTAAAAGTAAGACAATTGCTGGATGAGTTAAATGGGCTTAGCCCAAAGATTGACGTCTTCTGGGCTACAGAAGGGCACATAACGTATAGTTAAAAGTTGAATATAGTAACGACCAGTCGCGATTGTGCATAGTACAGTGTATCCGATTTCAATTAACAAAAACACCAGGCAAAATGCAAAAGTGGAAAAAACTGTTCCAGTGCTGCTGGTAAGAGGCTAATCCGACGTATTTTGTCACGAGAAATCGAATGGTGCAAACCGCGTTGCTCTCCGACCAATACTTTTGGCTGTAGCGACAATTGAATGATCATTGATGTCATAGTCACGTGCCCAGCAACGGCTCTTACTCCATGGAAACCAGGGAAATTTGCAATTTTTTAAACAGCTGCCGATGCCTGGCCCAATTCCGCATCTATTAGAACCTTATAGATGTGGTTCAGTGATCAGTTGTACTTTTTACAGCAGACTGTATCTAGTACATTGTTTTTTTTATGTACGAATGGTGTGGTTTTTCTACACGTAGATAAAGACATTGAGATTGTCTTGGACTTAAAGTAAGACAATTGCTGGATGAGTTAAATGGGCTTAGCCCAAAGATTTGACGTCTTCTGGGCTACAGAAGGGCACATAACGTATAGTTAAAAGTTGAATATAGTAACGACCAGTCGCGATTGTGCATAGTACAGTGTATCCGATTTCAATTAACAAAAGACCAGGCAAAAATGCAAAAGTGGAAAAAACTGTTCCAGTGCTGCTGGTAAGAGGCTAATCCGACGTATTTTGTGACGAGAAATCGAATGGTGCAAACCGCGTTGCTCTCCGACCAATACTTTTGGCTGTAGCGACAATTGAATGATCATTGATGTCATAGTCACGTGCCCAGCAACGGCTCTTACTCCATGGAAACCAGGGAAATTTGAAATTTTTTAAATAGCTGCCGATGCCTGGCCCAATTCCGCATCTATTAGAACCTTATAGATGTGGTTCAGTGATCAGTTGTACTTTTTACAGCAGACTGTATCTAGTACATTGTGTTTTTTATGTACGAATGGTGTGGTTTTTCTACACGTAGATAAAGACATTGAGATTGTCTTGGACTTAAAAGTAAGACAATTGCTGGATGAGTTAAATGGGCTTAGCCCAAAGATTTGACGTCTTCTGGGCTACCGAAGGGCACATAACGTATAGTTAAAAGTTGAATATAGTAACGACCAGTCGCGATTGTGCATAGTACAGTGTATCCGATTTCAATTAACAAAAACACCAGGCAAAAATGCAAAAGTGGAAAAACTGTTCCAGTGCTGCTGGTAAGAGGCTAATCCGACGTATTTTGTCACGAGAAATCGAATGGTGCAAACCGCGTTGCTCTCCGACTAATACTTTTGGCTGTAGCGACAATTGAATGATCATTGATGTCATAGTCACGTGCCCAGCAACGGCTCTTACTCCATGGGAAACCAGGGAAATTTGCAATTTTCTAAACAGCTGCCGATGCCTGGGCCAATTCCGCATCTTTTAGAACCTTATAGATGTGGGTCAGTGATCAGTTGTACTTTTTACAGCAGGACTGTATCTAGTACCTTGTGTTTTTTATGTACAAATGGTGTGGTTTTTCTACACGTAGATAAAGACATTGAGATTGTCTTGGACTGAAAAGTAAGACAATTGCTGGATGAGTTAAATGGGCTTAGCCCAAAGATTTGACGTCTTCTGGGCTACCGAAGGGCACATAACGTATAGTTAAAAGTTGAATATAGTAACGACCAGTCGCGATTGTGCATAGTACAGTGTATCCGATTTCAATTAACAAAAAGACCAGGCAAAAATGCAAAAGTGGAAAAACTGTTCCAGTGCTGCTGGTAAGAGGCTAATCCGACGTATTTTGTAACGAGAAATCGAATGGTGCAAACTGCGTTGCTCTCCGACTAATACTTTTGGCTGTAGCGACAATTGAATGATCATTGATGTCATAGTCACGTGCCCAGCAACGGCTCTTACTCCATGGAAACCAGGGAAATATGCAATTTTTTAACAGCTGCCGATGCCTGGCCCAATTCCGCATCTATTAGAACCTTATAAATGTGGTTCAGTGATCAGTTGTACTTTTTACAGCAGACTGTATCTAGTACCTTGTGTTTTTTATGTACGAATGGTGTGGTTTTTCTACACGTAGATAAAGACATTGAGATTGTCTTGGACTGAAAAGTAAGACAATTGCTGGATGAGTTAAATGGGCTTAGCCCAAAGATTTGACGTCTTCTGGGCTACCGAAGGGCACATAACGTATAGTTAAAAGTTGAATATAGTAACGACCAGTCGCGATTGTGCATAGTACAGTGTATCCGATTTCAATTAACAAAAACACCAGGCAAAAATGCAAAAGTGGAAAAACTGTTCCAGTGCTGCTGGTAAGAGGCTAATCCGACGTATTTTGTCACGAGAAATCGAATGGTGCAAACCGCGTTGCTCTCCGACCAATACTTTTGGCTGTAGCGACAATTGAATGATCATTGATGTCATAGTCACGTGCCCAGCAACGGCTCTTACTCCATGGAAACCAGGGAAATTTGCAATTTTTTAAACAGCTGCCGATGCCTGGCCCAATTCCGCATCTATTAGAACCTTATAGATGTGGTTCAGTGATCAGTTGTACTTTTTACAGCAGACTGTATCTAGTACATTGTTTTTTTTATGTACGAATGGTGTGGTTTTTCTACACGTAGATAAAGACATTGAGATTGTCTTGGACTTAAAAGTAAGACAATTGCTGGATGAGTTAAATGGGCTTAGCCCAAAGATTTGACGTCTTCTGGGCTACAGAAGGGCACATAACGTATAGTTAAAAGTTGAATATAGTAACGACCAGTCGCGATTGTGCATAGTACAGTGTATCCGATTTCAATTAACAAAAAGACCAGGCAAAAATGCAAAAGTGGAAAAACTGTTCCAGTGCTGCTGGTAAGAGGCTAATCCGACGTATTTTGTGACGAGAAATCGAATGGTGCAAACCGCGTTGCTCTCCGACCAATACTTTTGGCTGTAGCGACAATTGAATGATCATTGATGTCATAGTCACGTGCCCAGCAACGGCTCTTACTCCATGGAAACCAGGGAAATTTGAAATTTTTTAAATAGCTGCCGATGCCTGGCCCAATTCCGCATCTATTAGAACCTTATAGATGTGGTTCAGTGATCAGTTGTACTTTTTACAGCAGACTGTATCTAGTACATTGTGTTTTTTATGTACGAATGGTGTGGTTTTTCTACACGTAGATAAAGACATTGAGATTGTCTTGGACTTAAAAGTAAGACAATTGCTGGATGAGTTAAATGGGCTTAGCCCAAAGATTTGACGTCTTCTGGGCTACCGAAGGGCACATAACGTATAGTTAAAAGTTGAATATAGTAACGACCAGTCGCGATTGTGCATAGTACAGTGTATCCGATTTCAATTAACAAAAAGACCAGGCAAAAATGCAAAAGTGGAAAAACTGTTCCAGTGCTGCTGGTAAGAGGCTAATCCGACGTATTTTGTGACGAGAAATCGAATGGTGCAAACTGCGTTGCTCTCCGACTAATACTTTTGGCTGTAGCGACAATTGAATGATCATTGATGTCATAGTCACGTGCCCAGCATCGGCTCTTACTCCATGGAAACCAGGGAAATTTGCAATTTTCTCAACAGCTGCCGATGCCTGGGCCAATTCCGCATCTTTTAGAACCTTATAGATGTGGGTCAGTGATCAGTTGTACTTTTTACAGCAGACTGTATCTAGTACCTTGTGTTTTTTATGTACAAATGGTGTGGTTTTTCTACACGTAGATAAAGACATTGAGATTGTCTTGGACTGAAAAGTAAGACAATTGCTGGATGAGTTAAATGGGCTTCGCCCAAAGATTTGACGTCTTCTGGGCTACCGAAGGGCTCATAACGTATAGTTAAAAGTTGAATATAGTAACGACCAGTCGCGATTGTGCATAGTACAGTGTATCCGATTTCAATTAACAAAAAGACCAGGCAAAAATGCAAAAGTGGAAAAACTGTTCCAGTGCTGCTGGTAAGAGGCTAATCCGACGTATTTTGTGACGAGAAATCGAATGGTGCAAACCGCATTCCTCTCCGACCAATACTTTTGGCTGTAGCGACAATTGAATGATTATTGATGTCATAGTCACGTGCCCAGCAACGGCTCTTACTCCATGGAAACCAGGGAAATATGCAATTTTTTAACAGCTGCCGATGCCTGGCCCAATTCCGCATCTATTAGAACCTTATAAATGTGGTTCAGTGATCAGTTGTACTTTTTACAGCAGACTGTATCTAGTACATTGTGTTTTTTATGTACGAATGGTGTGGTTTTTCTACACGTAGATAAAGACATTGAGATTGTCTTGGACTTAAAAGTAAGACAATTGCTGGGTGAGTTAAATGGGCTTAGCCCAAAGATTTGACGTCTTCTGGGCTACCGAAGGGCACATAACTTATAGTCAAAAGTTGAATATAGTAATGACCAGTCGCG
Organism: Liolophura sinensis; assembly: GCF_032854445.1. Lineage (NCBI taxonomy): Eukaryota > Metazoa > Mollusca > Polyplacophora > Chitonida > Chitonidae > Liolophura > Liolophura sinensis. The sequence continues at coordinate 46,828 of NW_027018233.1, read as the reverse complement.
ATTGTACATAGTAGATTGTATCCGATTTCAATTAACAAAAAGACCAGGCAAAAATGCAAAAGTGGAAAAACCGATCCAGTGCTGCTGGTAAGAGGCTAATCCGACGTATTTTGTGACGAGAAATCGAATGGTGCAAACCGCGTTGCTCTCCGACCAATACTTTTGGCTGTAGCGACAATTGAATGATCATTGATGTCATAGTCACGTGCCCAGCAACGGCTCTTACTCCATGGAAACCAGGGAAATTTGCCATTTTTTAAACAGCTGCCGATGCCTGGGCCAATTCCGCATCTTTTAGAACCTTATTGATGTGGTTCAGTGATCAGTTGTACTTTTTACAGCAGACTGTATCTAGTACATTGTGTTTTTTATGTACGAATGGTGTGGTTTTTCTACACGTAGATAAAGACATTGAGATTGTCTTGGACTTAAAAGTAAGACAATTGCTGGATGAGTTAAATGGGCTTAGCCCAAAGATTTGACGTCTTCTGGGCTACCGAAGGGCACATAACGTATAGTTAAAAGTTGAATATAGTAACGACCAGTCGCGATTGTGCATAGTACAGTGTATCCGATTTCAATTAACAAAAAGACCAGGCATAAATGCAAAAGTGGAAAAACTGTTCCAGTGCTACTGGTAAGAGGCTAATCCGACGTATTTTGTGACGAGAAATCGAATGGTGCAAACCGCGTTGCTCTCCGACCAATACTTTTGGCTGTAGCGACAATTGAATGATCATTGATGTCATAGTCACGTGCCCAGCAACGGCTCTTACTCCATGGAAACCAGGGAAATTTGCTATTTTCTAAACAGCTGCCGATGCCTTGGCCAATTCCGCATCTTTTAGAACCTTATTGATGTGGGTCAGTGATCAGTTGTACTTTTTACAGCAGACTGTATCTAGTACATTGTGTTTTTTATGTACAAATGGTGTGGTTTTTCTACACGTAGATAAAGACATTGAGATTGTCTTGGACTGAAAAGTAAGACAATTGCTGGATGAGTTAAATGGGCTTAGCCCAAAGATTTGACGTCTTCTGGGCTACCGAAGGGCACATAACGTATAGTTAAAAGTTGAATATAGTAACGACCAGTCGCGATTGTGCATAGTACAGTGTATCCGATTTCAATTAACAAAAACACCAGGCAAAAATGCAAAAGTGGAAAAACTGTTCCAGTGCTGCTGGTAAGAGGCTAATCCGACGTATTTTGTCACGAGAAATCGAATGGTGCAAACCGCGTTGCTCTCCGACTAATACTTTTGGCTGTAGCGACAATTGAATGATCATTGATGTCATAGTCACGTGCCCAGCAACGGCTCTTACTCCATGGAAACTATTGAAATTTGCAATTTTCTAAACAGCTGCCGATGCCTGGGCCAATTCCGCATCTTTTAGAACCTTATTGATGTGGGTCAGTGATCAGTTGTACTTTTTACAGCAGACTGTATCTAGTACATTGTGTTTTTTATGTACAAATGGTGTGGTTTTTCTACACGTAGATAAAGACATTGAGATTGTCTTGGACTGAAAAGTAAGACAATTGCTGGATGAGTTAAATGGGCTTAGCCCAAAGATTTGACGTCTTCTGGGCTACCGAAGGGCACATAACGTATAGTTAAAAGTTGAATATAGTAACGACCAGTCGCGATTGTGCATAGTACAGTGTATCCGATTTCAATTAACAAAAAGACCAGGCAAAAATGCAAAAGTGGAAAAACTGTTCCAGTGCTGCTGGTAAGAGGCTAATCCGACGTATTTTGTGACGAGAAATCGAATGGTGCAAACTGCGTTGCTCTCCGACTAATACTTTTGGCTGTAGCGACAATTGAATGATCATTGATATCATAGTCACGTGCCCAGCAACGGCTCTTACTCCATGGAAACCAGGGAAATATGCAATTTTTTAAACAGCTGCCGATGCCTGGCCCAATTCCGCATCTATTAGAACCTTATAAATGTGGTTCAGTGATCAGTTGTACTTTTTACAGCAGACTGTATCTAGTACCTTGTGTTTTTTATGTACGAATGGTGTGGTTTTTCTACACGTAGATAAAGACATTGAAATTGTCTTGGACTTAAAAGTAAGACAATTGCTGGATGAGTTAAATGGGCTTAGCCCAAAGATTTGACGTCTTCTGGGCTACCGAAGGGCACATAACGTATAGTTAAAAGTTGAATATCGTAACGACCAGTCTCGATTGTGCATAGTACAGTTTATCAGATTTCAATTTACAAAAAGACCAGGCAAAAATGCAAAAGTGGAAAAACTGTTCCAGTGCTGCTAGTAAGAGGCTAATCCGACGTATTTTGTCACGAGAAATCGAATGGTGCAAACCGCGTTGCTCTCCGACCAATACTTTTGGCTGTAGCGTCAATTGAATGATCATTGATGTCATAGTCACGTGCCCAGCAACGGCTCTTACTCCATGGAAACCAGGGAAATTTGCAATTTTTTAAACAGCTGCCGATGCCTGGCCCAATTCCGCATCTATTAGAACCTTATAGATGTGGTTCAGTGATCAGTTGTACTTTTTACAGCAGACTGTATCTAGTACATTGTTTTTTTTATGTACGAATGGTGTGGTTTTTCTACACGTAGATAAAGACATTGAGATTGTCTTGGACTTAAAAGTAAGACAATTGCTGGATGAGTTAAATGGGCTTAGCCCAAAGATTTGACGTCTTCTGGGCTACAGAAGGGCACATAACGTATAGTTAAAAGTTGAATATAGTAACGACCAGTCGCGATTGTGCATAGTACAGTGTATCCGATTTCAATTAACAAAAACACCAGGCAAAAATGCAAAAGTGGAAAAACTGTTCCAGTGCTGCTGGTAAGAGGCTAATCCGACGTATTTTGTCACGAGAAATCGAATGGTGCAAACCGCGTTGCTCTCCGACCAATACTTTTGGCTGTAGCGACAATTGAATGATCATTGATGTCATAGTCACGTGCCCAGCAACGGCTCTTACTCCATGGAAACCAGGGAAATTTGCAATTTTTTAAACAGCTGCCGATGCCTGGCCCAATTCCGCATCTATTAGAACCTTATAGATGTGGTTCAGTGATCAGTTGTACTTTTTACAGCAGACTGTATCTAGTACATTGTTTTTTTTATGTACGAATGGTGTGGTTTTTCTACACGTAGATAAAGACATTGAGATTGTCTTGGACTTAAAAGTAAGACAATTGCTGGATGAGTTAAATGGGCTTAGCCCAAAGATTTGACGTCTTCTGGGCTACAGAAGGGCACATAACGTATAGTTAAAAGTTGAATATAGTAACGACCAGTCGCGATTGTGCATAGTACAGTGTATCCGATTTCAATTAACAAAAAGACCAGGCAAAAATGCAAAAGTGGAAAAACTGTTCCAGTGCTGCTGGTAAGAGGCTAATCCGACGTATTTTGTGACGAGAAATCGAATGGTGCAAACCGCGTTGCTCTCCGACCAATACTTTTGGCTGTAGCGACAATTGAATGATCATTGATGTCATAGTCACGTGCCCAGCAACGGCTCTTACTCCATGGAAACCAGGGAAATTTGAAATTTTTTAAATAGCTGCCGATGCCTGGCCCAATTCCGCATCTATTAGAACCTTATAGATGTGGTTCAGTGATCAGTTGTACTTTTTACAGCAGACTGTATCTAGTACATTGTGTTTTTTATGTACGAATGGTGTGGTTTTTCTACACGTAGATAAAGACATTGAGATTGTCTTGGACTTAAAAGTAAGACAATTGCTGGATGAGTTAAATGGGCTTAGCCCAAGATTTGACGTCTTCTGGGCTACCGAAGGGCACATAACGTATAGTTAAAAGTTGAATATAGTAACGACCAGTCGCGATTGTGCATAGTACAGTGTATCCGATTTCAATTAACAAAAACACCAGGCAAAAATGCAAAAGTGGAAAAACTGTTCCAGTGCTGCTGGTAAGAGGCTAATCCGACGTATTTTGTCACGAGAAATCGAATGGTGCAAACCGCGTTGCTCTCCGACTAATACTTTTGGCTGTAGCGACAATTGAATGATCATTGATGTCATAGTCACGTGCCCAGCAACGGCTCTTACTCCATGGAAACCAGGGAAATTTGCAATTTTCTAAACAGCTGCCGATGCCTGGGCCAATTCGCATCTTTTAGAACCTTATAGATGTGGGGTCAGTGATCAGTTGTACTTTTTACAGCAGACTGTATCTAGTACCTTGTGTTTTTTTATGTACAAATGGTGTGGTTTTTCTACACGTAGATAAAGACATTGAGATTGTCTTGGACTGAAAAGTAAGACAATTGCTGGATGAGTTAAATGGGCTTAGCCAAAGATTTGACGTCTTCTGGGCTACCGAAGGGCACATAACGTATAGTTAAAAGTTGAATATAGTAACGACCAGTCGCGATTGTGCATAGTACAGTGTATCCGATTTCAATTAACAAAAAGACCAGGCAAAAATGCAAAAGTGGAAAACTGTTCCAGTGCTGCTGGTAAGAGGCTAATCCGACGTATTTTGTAACGAGAAATCGAATGGTGCAAACTGCGTTGCTCTCCGACTAATACTTTTGGCTGTAGCGACAATTGAATGATCATTGATGTCATAGTCACGTGCCCAGCAACGGCTCTTACTCCATGGAAACCAGGGAAATATGCAATTTTTTAAACAGCTGCCGATGCCTGGCCCAATTCCGCTCATCTATTAGAACCTTATAGATGTGGTTCAGTGATCAGTTGTACTTTTTACAGCAGACTGTATCTAGTACCTTGTGTTTTTTATGTACGAATGGTGTGGTTTTTCTACACGTAGATAAAGACATTGAAATTGTCTTGGACTTAAAAGTAAGACAATTGCTGGATGAGTTAAATGGGCTTAGCCCAAAGATTTGACGTCTTCTGGGCTACCGAAGGGCACATAACGTATAGTTAAAAGTTGAATATCGTAACGACCAGTCTCGATTGTGCATAGTACAGTTTATCAGATTTCAATTTACAAAAAGACCAGGCAAAAATGCAAAAGTGGAAAAACTGTTCCAGTGCTGCTAGTAAGAGGCTAATCCGACGTATTTTGTCACGAGAAATCGAATGGTGCAAACCGCGTTGCTCTCCGACCAATACTTTTGGCTGTAGCGTCAATTGAATGATCATTGATGTCATAGTCACGTGCCCAGCAACGGCTCTTACTCCATGGAAACCAGGAAATTTGCAATTTTTTAAACAGCTGCCGATGCCTGGCCCAATTCCGCATCTATTAGAACCTTATAGATGTGGTTCAGTGATCAGTTGTACTTTTTACAGCAGACTGTATCTAGTACATTGTTTTTTTTATGTACGAATGGTGTGGTTTTCTACACGTAGATAAAGACATTGAGATTGTCTTGGACTTAAAAGTAAGACAATTGCTGGATGAGTTAAATGGGCTTAGCCCAAAGATTTGACGTCTTCTGGGCTACAGAAGGGCACATAACGTATAGTTAAAAGTTGAATATAGTAACGACCAGTCGCGATTGTGCATAGTACAGTGTATCCGATTTCAATTAACAAAAAGACCAGGCAAAAATGCAAAAGTGGAAAAACTGTTCCAGTGCTGCTGGTAAGAGGCTAATCCGACGTATTTTGTGACGAGAAATCGAATGGTGCAAACCGCGTTGCTCTCCGACCAATACTTTTGGCTGTAGCGACAATTGAATGATCATTGATGTCATAGTCACGTGCCCAGCAACGGCTCTTACTCCATGGAAACCAGGGAAATTTGAAATTTTTTAAATAGCTGCCGATGCCTGGCCCAATTCCGCATCTATTAGAACCTTATAGATGTGGTTCAGTGATCAGTTGTACTTTTTACAGCAGACTGTATCTAGTACATTGTGTTTTTTATGTACGAATGGTGTGGTTTTTCTACACGTAGATAAAAACATTGAGATTGTCTTGGACTTAAAAGTAAGACAATTGCTGGATGAGTTAAATGGGCTTAGCCCAAAGATTTGACGTCTTCTGGGCTACCGAAGGGCACATAACGTATAGTTAAAAGTTGAATATAGTAACGACCAGTCGCGATTGTGCATAGTACAGTGTATCCGATTTCAATTAACAAAAAGACCAGGCAAAAATGCAAAAGTGGAAAAACTGTTCCAGTGCTGCTGGTAAGAGGCTAATCCGACGTATTTTGTGACGAGAAATCGAATGGTGCAAACCGCATTCCTCTCCGACCAATACTTTTGGCTGTAGCGACAATTGAATGATTATTGATGTCATAGTCACGTGCCCAGCAACGGCTCTTACTCCATGGAAACCAGGGAAATATGCAATTTTTTAACAGCTGCCGATGCCTGGCCCAATTCCGCATCTATTTAGAACCTTATAAATGTGGTTCAGTGATCAGTTGTACTTTTTACAGCAGACTGTATCTAGTACATTGTGTTTTTTATGTACGAATGGTGTGGTTTTTCTACACGTAGATAAAGACATTGAGATTGTCTTGGACTTAAAAGTAAGACAATTGCTGGGTGAGTTAAATGGGCTTAGCCCAAAGATTTGACGTCTTCTGGGCTACCGAAGGGCACATAACTTATAGTCAAAAGTTGAATATAGTAATGACCAGTCGCGATTGTACATAGTAGATTGTATCCGATTTCAATTAACAAAAAGACCAGGCAAAAATGCAAAGGTAGAAAAACTGTTCCAGTGCTGCTGGTAAGAGGCTAATCCGACGTATTTTGTCACGAGAAATCGAATGGTGCAAACCGCGTTGCTCTCCGACCAATACTTTTGGCTGTAACGACAATTGAATGATCATTGATGTCATAGTCACGTGCCCAGCAACGGCTCTTACTCCATGGAAACCAGGGAAATTTGCAATTTTTTAAACAGCTGCCGATGCCTGGGCCAATTCCGCATCTTTTAGAACCTTATTGATGTGGTTCAGTGATCAGTTGTACTTTTTACAGCAGACTGTATCTAGTACATTGTGTTTTTTATGTACGAATGGTGTGGTTTTTCTACACGTAGATAAAGACATTGAGATTGTCTTGGACTGAAAAGTAAGACAATTGCTGGATGAGTTAAATGGGCTTAGCCCAAAGATTTGACGTCTTCTGGGCTACCGAAGGGCACATAACGTATAGTTAAAAGTTGAATATAGTAACGACCAGTCGCGATTGTGCATAGTACAGTGTATCCGATTTCAATTAACAAAAAGACCAGGCAAAAATGCAAAAGTGGAAAAACTGTTCCAGTGCTGCTGGTAAGAGGCTAATCCGACGTATTTTGTCACGAGAAATCGAATGGTGCAAACCGCGTTGCTCTCCGACTAATACTTTTGGCTGTAGCGACAATTGAATGATCATTGATGTCATAGTCACGTGCCCAGCAACGGCTCTTACTCCATGGAAACCAGGGAAATTTGCAATTTTCTAAACAGCTGCCGATGCCTGTGCCAATTCCGCATCTTTTAGAACCTTATTGATGTGGGTCAGTGATCAGTTGTACTTTTTACAGCAGACTGTATCTAGTACATTGTGTTTTTTATGTACAAATGGTGTGGTTTTTCTACACGTAGATAAAGACATTGAGATTGTCTTGGACTGAAAAGTAAGACAATTGCTGGATGAGTTAAATGGGCTTAGCCCAAAGATTTGACGTCTTCTGGGCTACCGAAGGGCACATAACGTATAGTTAAAAGTTGAATATAGTAACGACCAGTCGCGATTGTGCATAGTACAGTGTATCCGATTTCAATTAACAAAAAGACCAGGCAAAAATGCAAAAGTGGAAAAACTGTTCCAGTGCTGCTGGTAAGAGGCTAATCCGACGTATTTTGTGACGAGAAATCGAATGGTGCAAACTGCGTTGCTCTCCGACTAATACTTTTGGCTGTAGCGACAATTGAATGATCATTGATGTCATAGTCACGTGCCCAGCAACGGCTCTTACTCCATGGAAACCAGGGAAATATGCAATTTTTTAAACAGCTGCCGATGCCTGGCCCAATTCCGCATCTATTAGAACCTTATAAATGTGGTTCAGTGATCAGTTGTACTTTTTACAGCAGACTGTATCTAGTACCTTGTGTTTTTTATGTACGAACGGTGTGGTTTTTCTACACGTAGATAAAGACATTGAAATTGTCTTGGACTTAAAAGTAAGACAATTGCTGGATGAGTTAAATGGGCTTAGCCCAAAGATTTGACGTCTTCTGGGCTACCGAAGGGCACATAACGTATAGTTAAAAGTTGAATATCGTAACGACCAGTCTCGATTGTGCATAGTACAGTTTATCAGATTTCAATTTACAAAAAGACCAGGCAAAAATGCAAAAGTGGAAAAAACTGTTCCAGTGCTGCTAGTAAGAGGCTAATCCGACGTATTTTGTCACGAGAAATCGAATGGTGCAAACCGCGTTGCTCTCCGACCAATACTTTTGGCTGTAGCGACAATTGAATGATCATTGATGTCATAGTCACGTGCCCAGCAACGGCTCTTACTCCATGGAAACCAGGGAAATTTGCAATTTTTTAAACAGCTGCCGATGCCTGGGCCAATTCCGCATCTTTTAGAACCTTATTGATGTGGTTCAGTGATCAGTTGTTCTTTTTACAGCAGACTGTATCTAGTACCTTCTGTTTTTTATGTACAAATGGTGTGGTTTTTCTACACGTAGATAAAGACATTGAGATTGTCTTGGACTTAGAAGTAAGACAATTGCTGGGTGAGTTAAATGGGCTTAGCCCAAAGATTTGACGTCTTCTGGGCTACAGAAGGGCACATAACTTACAGTCAAAAGTTGAATATAGTAATGACCAGTCGCGATTGTACATAGTAGATTGTATCCGATTTCAAATTAACAAAAAGACCAGGCAAAAATGCAAAAGTGGAAAAACTGTTCCAGTGCTGCTGGTAAGAGGCTAATCCGACGTATTTTGTCACGAGAAATCGAATGGTGCAAACCGCGTTGCTCTCCGACCAATACTTTTGGCTGTAGCGACAATTGAATGATCATTGATGTCATAGTCACGTGCCCAGCAACGGCTCTTACTCCATGGAAACCAGGGAAATTTGCAATTTTTTAAACAGCTGCCGATGCCTGGGCCATTTCCGCATCTTTTAAAACCTTATTGATGTGCGTCAGTGATCAGTTGTACTTTTTACAGCAGACTGTATCTAGTACATTGTGTGTTTTTATGTACGAATGGTGTGGTTTTTCTACACGTAGATAAAGACATTGAGATTGTCTTGGACTTAAAAGTAAGACAATTGCTGGATGAGTTAAATGGGCTTAGCCCAAAGATTTGACGTCTTCTGGGCTACCGAAGGGCACATAACGTATAGTTAAAAGTTGAATATAGTAACGACCAGTCGCGATTGTGCATAGTACAGTGTATCCGATTTCAATTAACAAAAAGACCAGGCAAAAATGCAAAAGTGGAAAAACCGATCCAGTGCTGCTGGTAAGAGGCTAATCCGACGTATTTTGTGACGAGAAATCGAATGGTGCAAACCGCGTTGCTCTCCGACCAATACTTTTGGCTGTAGCGACAATTGAATGATCATTGATGTCATAGTCACGTGCCCAGCAACGGCTCTTACTCCATGGAAACCAGGGAAATATGCAATTTTTTAACAGCTGCCGATGCCTGGCCAAATTCCGCATCTATTAGAACCTTATTGATGTGGGTCAGTGATCAGTTGTACTTTTTACAGCAGACTGTATCTAGTACTTTCTGTTTTTTATGTACAAATGGTGTGGTTTTTCTACACGCAGATAAAGACATTGAGATTGTCTTGGACTTAGAAGTAAGACAATTGCTGGATGAGTTAAATGGGCTTAGCCCAAAGATTTGACGTCTTCTGGGCTACCGAAGGGCACATAACGTATAGTTAAAAGTTGAATATAGTAACGACCAGTCGCGATTGTGCATAGTACAGTGTATCCGATTTCAATTAACAAAAAGACCAGGCAAAAATGCAAAAGTGGAAAAACTGTTCCAGTGCTGCTGGTAAGAGGCTAATCCGACGTATTTTGTCACGAGAAATCGAATGGTGCAAACCGCGTTGCTCTCCGACCAATACTTTTGGCTGTAGCGACAATTGAATGATCATTGATGTCATAGTCACGTGCCCAGCAACGGCTCTTACTCCATGGAAACCAGGAAATTTGCAATTTTTTAAACAGCTGCCGATGCCTGGGCCAATTCCGCATCTTTTAGAACCTTATTGATGTGGGTCAGTGATCAGTTGAACTTTTTACAGCAGACTGTATCTAGTACATTGTGTTTTTTATGTACAAATGGTGTGGTTTTTCTACACGTAGATAAAGACATTGAGATTGTCTTGGACTTAAAAGTAAGACAATTGCTGGATGAGTTAAATGGGCTTAGTCCAAAGGTTTGACGTCTTCTGGGCTACCGAAGGGCACATAACATATAGTCAAAAGTTGAATATAATAATGACCAGTCGCGATTGTGCATAGTACAGTGTAGCCGATTTCAATTAACAAAAAGACCAAACAAAAATGCAAAAGTGGAAAAACTGTTCCAGTGCTACTGGTAAGAGGCTAATCCGACGTATTTTGTGACGAGAAATCGAATGGTGCAAACCGCGTTGCTCTCCGACCAATACTTTTGGCTGTAGCGACAATTGAATGATCATTGATGTCATAGTCACGTGCCCAGCAACGGCTCTTACTCCATGGAAACCAGGGAAATTTGAAATTTTTTAACAGCTGCCGATGCCTGGCCCAATTCCGCATCTATTAGAACCTTATAGATGTGGTTCAGTGATCAGTTGTACTTTTTACAGCAGACTGTATCTAGTACCTTGTGTTTTTTATGTACGAATGGTGTGGTTTTTCTACACGTAGATAAAGACATTGAGATTGTCTTGGACTTAGAAGTAAGACAATTGCTGGGTGAGTTAAATGGGCTTAGCCCAAAGATTTGACGTCTTCTGGGCTACAGAAGGGCACATAACTTATAGTCAAAAGTTGAATATAGCCATGACCAGTCGCGATGGTACATAGTAGATTGTATCCGATTTCAATTAACAAAAAGACCAGGCAAAAATGCAAAAGTGGAAAAACTGTTCCAGTGCTGCTGGTAAGAGGCTAATCCGACGTATTTTGTGACGAGAAATCGAATGGTGCAAACTGCGTTGCTCTCCGACTAATACTTTTAGCTGTAGCGACAATTGAATGATCATTGATGTCATAGTCACGTGCCCCAGCAACGGCTCTTACTCCATGGAAACCAGGGAAATATGCAATTTTTTAAACAGCTGCCGATGCCTGGCCCAATTCCGCATCTATTAGAACCTTATTGATGTGGGTCAGTGATCAGTTGTACTTTTTACAGCAGACTGTATCTAGTACATTGTGTTTTTTATGTACAAATGGTGTGGTTTTTCTACACGTAGATAAAGACATTGAGATTGTCTTGGGACTGAAAAGTAAGACAATTGCTGGATGAGTTAAATGGGCTTAGCCCAAAGATTTGACGTCTTCTGGACTACCGAAGGGCACATAACGTATAGTTAAAAGTTGAATATAGTAACGACCAGTCGCGATTGTGCATAGTACAGTGTATCCGATTTCAATTAACAAAAAGACCAGGCAAAAATGCAAAAGTGGAAAAACTGTTCCAGTGCTGCTGGTAAGAGGCTAATCCGACGTATTTTGTCACGAGAAATCGAATGGTGCAAACCGCGTTGCTCTCCGACTAATACTTTTGGCTGTAGCGACAATTGAATGATCATTGATGTCATAGTCACGTGCCCAGCAACGGCTCTTACTCCATGGAAACCAGGGAAATTTGCAATTTTCTAAACAGCTGCCGATGCCTGGGCCAATTCCGCATCTTTTAGAACCTTATTGATGTGGGTCAGTGATCAGTTGTACTTTTAACAGCAGACTGTACCTAGTACCTTGTGTTTTTTATGTACAAATGGTGTGGTTTTTCTACACGTAGATAAAGACATTGAGATTGTCTTGGACTGAAAAGTAAGACAATTGCTGGATGAGTTAAATGGGCTTAGCCCAAAGATTTGACGTCTTCTGGGCTACCGAAGGGCACATAACGTATAGTTAAAAGTTGAATATAGTAACGACCAGTCGCGATTGTGCATAGTACAGTGTATCCGATTTCAATTAACAAAAAGACCGGGCAAAAATGCAAAAGTGGAAAAACTGTTCCAGTGCTGCTGGTAAGAGGCTAATCCGACGTATTTTGTGACGAGAAATCGAATGGTGCAAACCGCATTCCTCTCCGACCAATACTTTTGGCTGTAGCGACAATTGAATGATTATTGATGTCATAGTCACGTGCCCAGCAACGGCTCTTACTCCATGGAAACCAGGGAAATATGCAATTTTTTACAAGCTGCCGATGCCTGGACCAATTCCGCATCTATCAGAACCTTATAAATGTGGTTCAGTGATCAGTTGTACTTTTTACAGCAGACTGTATCTAGTACATTGTGTTTTTTATGTACGAATGGTGTGTTTTTTCTACACGTAGATAAAGACATTGAGATTGTCTTGGACTTAAAAGTAAGACAATTGCTGGGTGAGTTAAATGGGCTTAGCCCAAAGATTTGACGTCTTCTGGGCTACCGAAGGGCACATAACTTATAGTCAAAAGTTGAATATAGTAATGACCAGTCGCGATTGTACATAGTAGATTGTATCCGATTTCAATTAACAAAAAAGACCAGGCAAAAATGCAAAAGTAGAAAAACTGTTTCCAGTGCTGCTGGTAAGAGGCTAATCCGACGTATTTTGTGACGAGAAATCGAATGGTGCAAACCGCGTTGCTCTCCGACCAATACTTTTGGCTGTAGCGACAATTGAATGATCATTGATGTCATAGTCACGTGCCCAGCAACGGCTCTTACTCCATGGAAACCAGGGAAATTTGCCATTTTTTAAACAGCTGCCGATGCCTGGGCCAATTCCGCATCTTTTAGAACCTTATTGATGTGGTTCAGTGATCAGTTGTACTTTTTACAGCAGACTGTATCTAGTACATTGTGTTTTTTATGTACGAATGGTGTGGTTTTTCTACACGTAGATAAAGACATTGAGATGGTCTTGGACTTAAAAGTAAGACAATTGCTGGATGAGTTAAATGGGCTTAGCCCAAAGATTTGACGTCTTCTGGGCTACCGAAGGGCACATAACGTATAGTTAAAAGTTGAATATAGTAACGACCAGTCGCGATTGTGCATAGTACAGTGTATCCGATTTCAATTAACAAAAAGACCAGGCATAAATGCAAAAGTGGAAAAACTGTTCCAGTGCTACTGGTAAGAGGCTAATCCGACGTATTTTGTGACGAGAAATCGAATGGTGCAAACCGCGTTGCTCTCCGACCAATACTTTTGGCTGTAGCGACAATTGAATGATCATTGATGTCATAGTCACGTGCCCAGCAACGGCTCTTACTCCATGGAAACCAGGGAAATTTGCAATTTTCTAAACAGCTGCCGATGCCTGGGCCAATTCCGCATCTTTTAGAACCTTATTGATGTGGGTCAGTGATCAGTTGTACTTTTTACAGCAGACTGTATCTAGTACATTGTGTTTTTTATGTACAAATGGTGTGGTTTTTCTACACGTAGATAAAGACATTGAGATTGTCTTGGACTGAAAAGTAAGACAATTGCTGGATGAGTTAAATGGGCTTAGCCCAAAGATTTGACGTCTTCTGGGCTACCGAAGGGCACATAACGTATAGTTAAAAGTTGAATATAGTAACGACCAGTCGCGATTGTGCATAGTACAGTGTATCCGATTTCAATTAACAAAAAGACCAGGCAAAAATGCAAAAGTGGAAAAACTGTTCCAGTGCTGCTGGTAAGAGGCTAATCCGACGTATTTTGTCACGAAAAATCGAATGGTGAAAACCGCGTTGCTCTCCGACCAATACTTTTGGCTGTAGCGACAATTGAATGATCATTGATGTCATAGTCACGTGCCCAGCAACGGCTCTTACTCCATGGAAACCAGGGAAATTTGCAATTTTTTAAACAGCTGCCGATGCCTGGGCCAATTCCGCATCTTTTAGAACCTTATTGATGTGGGTCAGTGATCAGTTGTACTTTTTACAGCAGACTGTATCTAGTACATTGTGTTTTTTATGTACAAATGGTGTGGTTTTTCTACACGTAGATAAAGACATTGAGATTGTCTTGGACTTAAAAGTAAGACAATTGCTGGATGAGTTAAATGGGCTTAGCCCAAAGATTTGACGTCTTCTGGGCTACCGAAGGGCACATAACATATAGTCAAAAGTTGAATATAATAATGACCAGTCGCGATTGTGCATAGTACAGTGTAGCCGATTTCAATTAACAAAAAGACCAGGCAAAAATGCAAAAGTGGAAAAACTGTTCCAGTGCTACTGGTAAGAGGCTAATCCGACGTATTTTGTGACGAGAAATCGAATGGTGCAAACCGCGTTGCTCTCCGACCAATACTTTTGGCTGTAGCGACAATTGAATGATCATTGATGTCATAGTCACGTGCCCAGCAACGGCTCTTACTCCATGGAAACCAGGGAAATTTGAAATTTTTTAACAGCTGCCGATGCCTGGCCCAATTCCGCATCTATTAGAACCTTATTGATGTGGTTCAGTGATCAGTTGTACTTTTTACAGCAGACTGTATCTAGTACCTTGTGTTTTTTATGTACGAATGGTGTGGTTTTTCTACACGTAGATAAAGACATGAGATTGTCTTGGACTGAAAAGTAAGACAATTGCTGGATGAGTTAAATGGGCTTAGCCCAAAGATTTGACGTCTTCTGGGCTACCGAAGGGCACATAACGTATAGTTAAAAGTTGAATATAGTAACGACCAGTCGCGATTGTGCATAGTACAGTGTATCCGATTTCAATTAACAAAAAGACCAGGCAAAAATGCAAAAGTGGAAAAACTGTTCCAGTGCTGCTGGTAAGAGGCTAATCCGACGTATTTTGTGACGAGAAATCGAATGGTGCAAACCGCGTTGCTCTCCGACCAATACTTTTGGCTGTAGCGACAATTGAATGATCATTGATGTCATAGTCACGTGCCCAGCAACGGCTCTTACTCCATGGAAACCAGGGAAATTTGCAATTTTTTAACAGCTGCCGATGCCTGGCCCAATTCCGCATCTATTAGAACCTTATAGATGTGGTTTAGTGATCAGTTGTACTTTTTACAGCAGACTGTATCTAGTACATTGTGTTTTTTATGTACGAATGGTGTGGTTTTTCTACACGTGGATAAAGACATTGAGATTGTCTTGGACTTAAAAGTAAGACAATTGCTGGATGAGTTAAATGGGCTTAGCCCAAAGATTTGACGTCTTCTGGGCTACCGAAGGGCACATAACGTATAGTTAAAAGTTGAATATAGTAACGACCAGTCGCGATTGTGCATAGTACAGTGTATCCGATTTCAGTTAACAAAAAGACCAGGCAAAAATGCAAAAGTAGAAAAACTGTTCCAGTGCTGCTGGTAAGAGACCAATCCGACGTATTTTGTCACGAGAAATTGAATGGTGCAAACCGCGTTGCTCTCCGACCAATACTTTTGGCTGTAGCGACAATTGAATGATCATTGATGTCATAGTCACGTGCCCAGCAACGGCTCTTACTCCATGGAAACCAGGGAAATTTGCAATTTTCTAAACAGCTGCCGATGCCTGGGCCAATTTCGCATCTTTTAGAATCTTATTGATGTGGGTCAGTGATCAGTTGTACTTTTTACAGCAGACTGTATCTAGTACTTTGTGTTTTTTATGTACAAATGGTGTGGTTTTTCTACACGTAGATAAAGACATTGAGATTGTCTTGGACTTAAAAGTAAGACAATTGCTGGATGAGTTAAATGGGCTTAGCCCAAAGATTTGACGTCTTCTGGGCTACCGAAGGGCACATAACGTATAGTTAAAAGTTGAATATAGTAACGACCAGTCGCGATTGTGCATAGTACAGTGTATCCGATTTCAATTAACAAAAACACCAGGCAAAAATGCAAAAGTGGAAAAACTGTTCCAGTGCTGCTGGTAAGAGGCTAATCCGACGTATTTTGTGACGAGAAATCGAATGGTGCAAACCGCGTTGCTCTCCGACCAATACTTTTGGCTGTAGCGACAATTGAATGATCATTGATGTCATAGTCACGTGCCCAGCAACGGCTCTTACTCCATGGAAACCAGGGAAATTTGCAATTTTTTAAACAGCTGCCGATGCCTGGGCCAATTCCGCATCTTTTAGAACCTTATTGATGTGGGTCAGTGATCAGTTGTACTTTTTACAGCAGACTGTATCTAGTACCTTGTGTTTTTTATGTACAAATGGTGTGGTTTTTCTACACGTAGATAAAGACATTGAGATTGTCTTGGACTTAGAAGTAAGACAATTGCTGGGTGAGTTTAATGGGTTTAGCCCAAAGATTTGACGTCTTCTGGGCTAGCGAAGGGCACATAACATATAGTCAAAAGTTGAATATAATAATGACCAGTCGCGATTGTGCATAGTACAGTGTAGCCGATTTCAATTAACAAAAAGACCAGGCAAAAATGCAAAAGTGGAAAAACTGTTCCAGTGCTACTGGTAAGAGGCTAATCCGACGTATTTTGTGACGAGATATCGAATGGTACAAACCGCGTTGCTCTCCGACCAATACTTTTGGCTGTAGCGACAATTGAATGATCATTGATGTCATAGTCACGTGCCCAGCAACGGCTCTTACTCCATGGAAACCAGGGAAATATGCAATTTTTTCACAGCTGCCGATGCCTGGCCCAATTCCGCATCTATTAGAACCTTATAGATGTGGTTCAGTGATCAGTTGTACTTTTTACAGCAGACTGTATCTAGTACATTGTTTTTTTTATGTACGAATGGTGTGGTTTTTCTACACGTAGATAAAGACATTGAGATTGTCTTGGACTTAAAAGTAAGACAATTGCTGGGTGAGTTAAATGGGCTTAGCCCAAAGATTTGACGTCTTCTGGGCTACAGAAGGGCACATAACTTATAGTCAAAAGTTGAATATAGTCATGACCAGTCGCGATTGTACATAGTAGATTGTATCCGATTTCAAATTAACAAAAAGACCAGGCAAAAATGCAAAAGTGGAAAAACTGTTCCAGTGCTGCTGGTAAGAGGCTAATCCGACGTATTTTGTCACGAGAAATCGAATGGTGCAAACCGCGTTGCTCTCCGACCAATACTTTTGGCTGTAGCGACAATTGAATGATCATTGATGTCATAGTCACGTGCCCAGCAACGGCTCTTACTCCATGGAAACCAGGGAAATATGCAATTTTTTAACAGCTGCCGATGCCTGGGCCAATTTCGCATCTTTTAGAATCTTATTGATGTGGGTCAGTGATCAGTTGTACTTTTTACAGCAGACTGTATCTAGTACTTTGTGTTTTTTATGTACAAATGGTGTGGTTTTTCTACACGTAGATAAAGACATTGAGATTGTCTTGGACTTAAAAGTAAGACAATTGCTGGATGAGTTAAATGGGCTTAGCCCAAAGATTTGACGTCTTCTGGGCTACCGAAGGGCACATAACGTATAGTTAAAAGTTGAATATAGTAACGACCAGTCGCGATTGTGCATAGTACAGTGTATCCGATTTCAATTAACAAAAACACCAGGCAAAAATGCAAAAGTGGAAAAACTGTTCCAGTGCTACTGGTAAGAGGCTAATCCGACGTATTTTGTCACGAGAAATCGAATGGTGCAAACCGCGTTGCTCTCCGACCAATACTTTTGGCTGTAGCGACAATTGAATGATCATTGATGTCATAGTCACGTGCCCAGCAACGGCTCTTACTCCATGGAAACCAGGGAAATTTGCAATTTTCTAAACAGCTGCCGATGCCTTGGCCAATTCCGCATCTTTTAGAACCTTATTGATGTGGGTCAGTGATCAGTTGTACTTTTTACAGCAGACTGTATCTAGTACATTGTGTTTTTTATGTACAAATGGTGTGGTTTATCTACACGTAGATAAAGACATTGAGATTGTCTTGGACTGAAAAGTAAGACAATTGCTGGATGAGTTAAATGGGCTTAGCCCAAAGATTTGACGTCTTCTGGGCTACCGAAGGGCACATAACGTATAGTTAAAAGTTGAATATAGTAACGACCAGTCGCGATTGTGCATAGTACAGTGTATCCGATTTCAATTAACAAAAAGACCAGGCAAAAATGCAAAAGTGGAAAAACTGTTCCAGTGCTGCTGGTAAGAGGCTAATCCGACGTATTTTGTGACGAGAAATCGAATGGTGCAAACCGCGTTGCTCTCCGACCAATACTTTTGGCTGTAGCGACAATTGAATGATCATTGATGTCATAGTCACGTGCCCAGCAACGGCTCTTACTCCATGGAAACCAGGGAAATTTGCAATTTTTTAACAGCTGCCGATGCCTGGCCCAATTCCGCATCTATTAGAACCTTATAGATGTGGTTTAGTGATCAGTTGTACTTTTTACAGCAGACTGTATCTAGTACATTGTGTTTTTTATGTACGAATGGTGTGGTTTTTCTACACGTAGATAAAGACATTGAGATTGTCTTGGACTTAAAAGTAAGACAATTGCTGGATGAGTTAAATGGGCTTAGCCCAAAGATTTGACGTCTTCTGGGCTACCGAAGGGCACATAACGTATAGTTAAAAGTTGAATATAGTAACGACCAGTCGCGATTGTGCATAGTACAGTGTATCCGATTTCAATTAACAAAAAGACCAGGCAAAAATGCAAAAGTAGAAAAACTGTTCCAGTGCTGCTGGTAAGAGACCAATCCGACGTATTTTGTCACGAGAAATTGAATGGTGCAAACCGCGTTGCTCTCCGACCAATACTTTTGGCTGTAGCGACAATTGAATGATCATTGATGTCATAGTCACGTGCCCAGCAACGGCTCTTACTCCATGGAAACCAGGGAAATTTGCAATTTTCTAAACAGCTGCCGATGCCTGGGCCAATTTCGCATCTTTTAGAATCTTATTGATGTGGGTCAGTGATCAGTTGTACTTTTTACAGCAGACTGTATCTAGTACTTTGTGTTTTTTATGTACAAATGGTGTGGTTTTTCTACACGTAGATAAAGACATTGACATTGTCTTGGACTTAAAAGTAAGACAATTGCTGGATGAGTTAAATGGGCTTAGCCCAAAGATTTGACGTCTTCTGGGCTACCGAAGGGCACATAACGTATAGTTAAAAGTTGAATATAGTAACGACCAGTCGCGATTGTGCATAGTACAGTGTATCCGATTTCAATTAACAAAAAGACCAGGCAAAAATGCAAAAGTGGAAAAACTGTTCCAGTGCTGCTGGTAAGAGGCTAATCCGACGTATTTTGTGACGAGAAATCGAATGGTGCAAACCGCGTTGCTCTCCGACCAATACTTTTGGCTGTAGCGACAATTGAATGATCATTGATGTCATAGTCACGTGCCCAGCAACGGCTCTTACTCCATGGAAACCAGGGAAATTTGCAATTTTTTAAACAGCTGCCGATGCCTGGGCCAATTCCGCATCTTTTAGAACCTTATTGATGTGGGTCAGTGATCAGTTGTACTTTTTACAGCAGACTGTATCTAGTACTTTGTGTTTTTTATGTACAAATGGTGTGGTTTTTCTACACGTAGATAAAGACATTGAGATTGTCTTGGACTTAAAAGTAAGACAATTGCTGGATGAGTTAAATGGGCTTAGCCCAAAGATTTGACGTCTTCTGGGCTACCGAAGGGCACATAACGTATAGTTAAAAGTTGAATATAATAATGACCAGTCGCGATTGTGCATAGTACAGTGTAGCCGATTTCAATTAACAAAAAGACCAGGCAAAAATGCAAAAGTGGAAAAACTGTTCCAGTGCTGCTGGTAAGAGGCTAATCCGACGTATTTTGTCACGAGAAATCGAATGGTGCAAACCGCGTTGCTATCCGACCAATACTTTTGGCTGTAGCGACAATTGAATGATCATTGATGTCATAGTCACGTGCCCAGCAACGGCTCTTACTCCATGGAAACCAGGGAAATTTGCAATTTTTTAAACAGCTGCCGATGCCTGGGCCAATTCCGCATCTTTTAGAACCTTATTGATGTGGGTCAGTGATCAGTTGTACTTTTTACAGCAGACTGTATCTAGTACCTTGTGTTTTTTATGTACAAATGGTGTGGTTTTTCTACACGTAGATAAAGACATTGAGATTGTCTTGGACTTAGAAGTAAGACAATTGCTGGGTGAGTTTAATGGGTTTAGCCCAAAGATTTGACGTCTTCTGGGCTAGCGAAGGGCACATAACATATAGTCAAAAGTTGAATATAATAATGACCAGTCGCGATTGTGCATAGTACAGTGTAGCCGATTTCAATTAACAAAAAGACCAGGCAAAAATGCAAAAGTGGAAAAACTGTTCCAGTGCTACTGGTAAGAGGCTAATCCGACGTATTTTGTGACGAGATATCGAATGGTACAAACCGCGTTGCTCTCCGACCAATACTTTTGGCTGTAGCGACAATTGAATGATCATTGATGTCATAGTCACGTGCCCAGCAACGGCTCTTACTCCATGGAAACCAGGGAAATATGCAATTTTTTCACAGCTGCCGATGCCTGGCCCAATTCCGCATCTATTAGAACCTTATAGATGTGGTTCAGTGATCAGTTGTACTTTTTACAGCAGACTGTATCTAGTACATTGTTTTTTTTATGTACGAATGGTGTGGTTTTTCTACACGTAGATAAAGACATTGAGATTGTCTTGGACTTAAAAGTAAGACAATTGCTGGGTGAGTTAAATGGGCTTAGCCCAAAGATTTGACGTCTTCTGGGCTACAGAAGGGCACATAACTTATAGTCAAAAGTTGAATATAGTCATGACCAGTCGCGATTGTACATAGTAGATTGTATCCGATTTCAAATTAACAAAAAGACCAGGCAAAAATGCAAAAGTGGAAAAACTGTTCCAGTGCTGCTGGTAAGAGGCTAATCCGACGTATTTTGTCACGAGAAATCGAATGGTGCAAACCGCGTTGCTCTCCGACCAATACTTTTGGCTGTAGCGACAATTGAATGATCATTGATGTCATAGTCACGTGCCCAGCAACGGCTCTTACTCCATGGAAACCAGGGAAATATGCAATTTTTTAACAGCTGCCGATGCCTGGCCCATTTCCGCATCTATTAGAACCTTATAAATGTGGTTCAGTGATCAGTTGTACTTTTTACAGCAGACTGTATCTAGTACATTGTGTTTTTTATGTACGAATGGTGTGGTTTTTCTACACGTAGATAAACACATTGAGATTGTCTTGGACTTAAACGTAAGACAATTGCTGGGTGAGTTAAATGGGCTTAGCCCAAAGATTTGACGTCTTCTGGGCTACAGAAGGGCACATAACTTATAGTCAAAAGTTGAATATAGTCATGACCAGTCGCGATTGTACATAGTAGATTGTATCCGATTTCAATTAACAAAAAGACCAGGCAAAAATGCAAAAGTGGAAAAACTGTTCCAGTGCTGCTGGTAAGAGGCTAATCCGACGTATTTTGTGACGAGAAATCGAATGGTGCAAACCGCGTTGCTCTCCGACCAATACTTTTGGCTGTAGCGACAATTGAATGATCATTGATGTCATAGTCACGTGCCCAACAACGGCTCTTACTCCATGGAAACCAGGGAAATATGCAATTTTTTAACAGCTGCCGATGCCTGGCCCAATTCCGCATCTATTAGAACCTTATAGATGTGGTTCAGTGATCAGTTGTACTTTTTACAGCAGACTGTATCTAGTACATTGTTTTTTTTATGTACGAATGGTGTGGTTTTTCTACACGTAGATAAAGACATTGAGATTGTCTTGGACTTAAAAGTAAGACAATTGCTGGATGAGTTAAATGGGCTTAGCCCAAAGATTTGACGTCTTCTGGGCTACAGAAGGGCACATAACGTATAGTTAAAAGTTGAATATAGTAACGACCAGTCGCGATTGTGCATAGTACAGTGTATCCGATTTCAATTAACAAAAACACCAGGCAAAAATGCAAAAGTGGAAAAACTGTTCCAGTGCTGCTGGTAAGAGGCTAATCCGACGTATTTTGTCACGAGAAATCGAATGGTGCTGTAGCGACAATTGAATGATCATTGATGTCATAGTCACGTGCCCAGCAACGGCTCTTACTCCATGGAAACCAGGGAAATTTGCAATTTTCTAAACAGCTGCCGATGCCTGGGCCAATTCCGCATCTTTTAGAACCTTATTGATGTGGGTCAGTGATCAGTTGTACTTTTTACAGCAGACTGTATCTAGTACCTTGTGTTTTTTATGTACAAATGGTGTGGTTTTTCTACACGTAGATAAAGACATTGAGATTGTCTTGGACTGAAAAGTAAGACAATTGCTGGATGAGTTAAATGGGCTTAGCCCAAAGATTTGACGTCTTCTGGGCTACCGAAGGGCACATAACGTATAGTTAAAAGTTGAATATAGTAACGACCAGTCGCGATTGTGCATATTACAGTGTATCCGATTTCAATTAACAAAAAGACCAGGCAAAAATGCAAAAGTGGAAAAACTGTTCCAGTGCTGCTGGTAAGAGGCTAATCCGACGTATTTTGTGACGAGAAATCGAATGGTGCAAACCGCATTCCTCTCCGACCAATACTTTTGGCTGTAGCGACAATTGAATGATTATTGATGTCATAGTCACGTGCCCAGCAACGGCTCTTACTCCATGGAAACCAGGGAAATATGCAATTTTTTAACAGCTGCCGATGCCTGGACCAATTCCGCATCTATTAGAACCTTATAAATGTGGTTCAGTGATCAGTTGTACTTTTTACAGCAGACTGTATCTAGTACATTGTGTTTTTTATGTACGAATGGTGTGGTTTTTCTACACGTAGATAAAGACATTGAGATTGTCTTGGACTTAAAAGTAAGACAATTGCTGGATGAGTTAAATGGGCTTAGCCCAAAGATTTGACGTCTTCTGGGCTACAGAAGGGCACATAACGTATAGTTAAAAGTTGAATATAGTAACGACCAGTCGCGATTGTGCATAGTACAGTGTATCCGATTTCAATTAACAAAAACACCAGGCAAAAATGCAAAAGTGGAAAAACTGTTCCAGTGCTGCTGGTAAGAGGCTAATCCGACGTATTTTGTGACGAGAAATCGAATGGTGCAAACCGCGTTGCTCTCCGACCAATACTTTTGGCTGTAGCGACAATTGAATGATCATTGATGTCATAGTCACGTGCCCAGCAACGGCTCTTACTCCATGGAAACCAGGGAAATTTGCAATTTTCTAAACAGCTGCCGATGCCTGGGCCAATTCCGCATCTTTTAGAACCTTATTGATGTGGGTCAGTAGTCAGTTGTACTTTTTACAGCAGACTGTATCTAGTACCTTGTGTTTTTTATGTACAAATGGTGTGGTTTTTCTACACGTAGATAAAGACATTGAGATTGTCTTGGACTGAAAAGTAAGACAATTGCTGGATGAGTTAAATGGGCTTAGCCCAAAGATTTGACGTCTTCTGGGCTACCGAAGGGCACATAACGTATAGTTAAAAGTTGAATATAGTAACGACCAGTCGCGATTGTGCATAGTACAGTGTATCCGATTTCAATTAACAAAAAGACCAGGCAAAAATGCAAAAGTGGAAAAACTGTTCCAGTGCTGCTGGTAAGAGGCTAATCCGACGTATTTTGTCACGAGAAATCGAATGGTGCAAACCGCGTTGCTCTCCGACTAATACTTTTGGCTGTAGCGACAATTGAATGATCATTGATGTCATAGTCACGTGCCCAGCAACGGCTCTTACTCCATGGAAACCAGGGAAATTTGCAATTTTCTAAACAGCTGCCGATGCCTGGGCCAATTCCGCATCTTTTAGAACCTTATTGATGTGGGTCAGTGATCAGTTGTACTTTTTACAGCAGACTGTATCTAGTACCTTGTGTTTTTTATGTACAAATGGTGTGGTTTTTCTACACGTAGATAAAGACATTGAGATTGTCTTGGACTGAAAAGTAAGACAATTGCTGGATGAGTTAAATGGGCTTAGCCCAAAGATTTGACGTCTTCTGGGCTACCGAAGGGCACATAACGTATAGTTAAAAGTTGAATATAGTAACGACCAGTCGCGATTGTGCATATTACAGTGTATCCGATTTCAATTAACAAAAAGACCAGGCAAAAATGCAAAAGTGGAAAAACTGTTCCAGTGCTGCTGGTAAGAGGCTAATCCGACGTATTTTGTCACGAGAAATCGAATGGTGCAAACCGCATTCCTCTCCGACCAATACTTTTGGCTGTAGCGACAATTGAATGATTATTGATGTCATAGTCACGTGCCCAGCAACGGCTCTTACTCCATGGAAACCAGGGAAATATGCAATTTTTTAACAGCTGCCGATGCCTGGACCAATTCCGCATCTATTAGAACCTTATAAATGTGGTTCAGTGATCAGTTGTACTTTTTACAGCAGACTGTATCTAGTACATTGTGTTTTTTATGTACGAATGGTGTGGTTTTTCTACACGTAGATAAAGACATTGAGATTGTCTTGGACTTAAAAGTAAGACAATTGCTGGATGAGTTAAATGGGCTTAGCCCAAAGATTTGACGTCTTCTGGGCTACCGAAGGGCACATAACTTATAGTCAAAAGTTGAATATAGTAATGACCAGTCGCGATTGTACATAGTAGATTGTATCCGATTTCAATTAACAAAAAGACCAGGCAAAAATGCAAAAGTAGAAAAACTGTTCCAGTGCTGCTGGTAAGAGGCTAATCCGACGTATTTTGTGACGAGAAATCGAATGGTGCAAACCGCGTTGCTCTCCGACCAATACTTTTGGCTGTAGCGACAATTGAATGATCATTGATGTCATAGTCACGTGCCCAGCAACGGCTCTTACTCCATGGAAACCAGGGAAATTTGCCATTTTTTAAACAGCTGCCGATGCCTGGGCCAATTCCGCATCTTTTAGAACCTTATTGATGTGGTTCAGTGATCAGTTGTACTTTTTACAGCAGACTGTATCTAGTACATTGTGTTTTTTATGTACGAATGGTGTGGTTTTTCTACACGTAGATAAAGACATTGAGATTGTCTTGGACTTAAAAGTAAGACAATTGCTGGATGAGTTAAATGGGCTTAGCCCAAAGATTTGACGTCTTCTGGGCTACCGAAGGGCACATAACGTATAGTTAAAAGTTGAATATAGTAACGACCAGTCGCGATTGTGCATAGTACAGTGTATCCGATTTCAATTAACAAAAAGACCAGGCATCAATGCAAAAGTGGAAAAACTGTTCCAGTGCTACTGGTAAGAGGCTAATCCGACGTATTTTGTCACGAGAAATCGAATGGTGCAAACCGCGTTGCTCTCCGACCAATACTTTTGGCTGTAGCGACAATTGAATGATCATTGATGTCATAGTCACGTGCCCAGCAACGGCTCTTACTCCATGGAAACCAGGGAAATTTGCAATTTTCTAAACAGCTGCCGATGCCTGTGCCAATTCCGCATCTTTTAGAACCTTATTGATGTGGGTCAGTGATCAGTTGTACTTTTTACAGCAGACTGTATCTAGTACATTGTGTTTTTTATGTACAAATGGTGTGGTTTTTCTACACGTAGATAAAGACATTGAGATTGTCTTGGACTGAAAAGTAAGACAATTGCTGGATGAGTTAAATGGGCTTAGCCCAAAGATTTGACGTCTTCTGGGCTACCGAAGGGCACATAACGTATAGTTAAAAGTTGAATATAGTAACGACCAGTCGCGATTGTGCATAGTACAGTGTATCCGATTTCAATTAACAAAAAGACCAGGCAAAAATGCAAAAGTGGAAAAACCGATCCAGTGCTGCTGGTAAGAAGCTAATCCGACGTATTTTGTGACGAGAAATCGAATGGTGCTAACCGCGTTGCTCTCCGACCAATACTTTTGGCTGTAGCGACAATTGAATGATTATTGATGTCATAGTCACGTGCCCAGCAACGGCTCTTACTCCATGGAAACCAGGGAAATATGCAATTTTTTAACAGCTGCCGATGCCTGGCCAAATTCCGCATCTATTAGAACCTTATTGATGTGGGTCAGTGATCAGTTGTACTTTTTACAGCAGACTGTATCTAGTACTTTGTGTTTTTTATGTACAAATGGTGTGGTTTTTCTACACGCAGATAAAGACATTGAGATTGTCTTGGACTTAGAAGTAAGACAATTGCTGGATGAGTTAAATGGGCTTAGCCCAAAGATTTGACGTCTTCTGGGCTACCGAAGGGCACATAACGTATAGTTAAAAGTTGAATATAGTAACGACCAGTCGCGATTGTGCATAGTACAGTGTATCCGATTTCAATTAACAAAAAGACCAGGCAAAAATGCAAAAGTGGAAAAACTGTTCCAGTGCTGCTGGTAAGAGGCTAATCCGACGTATTTTGTCACGAGAAATCGAATGGTGCAAACCGCGTTGCTCTCCGACCAATACTTTTGGCTGTAGCGACAATTGAATGATCATTGATGTCATAGTCACGTGCCCAGCAACGGCTCTTACTCCATGGAAACCAGGGAAATTTGCAATTTTTTAAACAGCTGCCGATGCCTGGGCCAATTCCGCATCTTTTAGAACCTTATTGATGTGGGTCAGTGATCAGTTGTACTTTTTACAGCAGACTGTATCTAGTACATTGTGTTTTTTATGTACAAATGGTGTGGTTTTTCTACACGTAGATAAAGACATTGAGATTGTCTTGGACTTAAAAGTAAGACAATTGCTGGATGAGTTAAATGGGCTTAGCCCAAAGATTTGACGTCTTCTGGGCTACCGAAGGGCACATAACGTATAGTTAAAAGTTGAATATAGTAACGACCAGTCGCGATTGTGCATAGTACAGTGTATCCGATTTCAATTAACAAAAAGACCAGGCAAAAATGCAAAAGTGGAAAAACTGTTCCAGTGCTGCTGGTAAGAGGCTAATCCGACGTATTTTGTCACGAGAAATCGAATGGTGCAAACCGCGTTGCTCTCCGACCAATACTTTTGGCTGTAGCGACAATTGAATGATCATTGATGTCATAGTCACGTGCCCAGCAACGGCTCTTACTCCATGGAAACCAGGGAAATTTGAAATTTTTTAACAGCTGCCGATGCCTGGCCCAATTCCGCATCTATTAGAACCTTATTGATGTGGTTCAGTGATCAGTTGTACTTTTTACAGCAGACTGTATCTAGTACCTTGTGTTTTTTATGTACGAATGGTGTGGTTTTTCTACACGTAGATAAAGACATTGAGATTGTCTTGGAATTAGAAGTAAGACAATTGCTGGGTGAGTTAAATGGGCTTAGCCCAAAGATTTGACGTCTTCTGGGCTACAGAAGGGCACATAACTTATAGTCAAAAGTTGAATATAGCCATGACCAGTCGCGATGGTACATAGTAGATTGTATCCGATTTCAAATTAACAAAAAGACCAGGCAAAAATGCAAAAGTGGAAAAACTGTTCCAGTGCTGCTGGTAAGAGGCTAATCCGACGAATTTTGTCACGAGAAATCGAATGGTGCAAACCGCGTTGCGACAATTGAATGATCATTGATGTCATAGTCACGTGCCCAGCAACGGCTCTTACTCCATGGAAACCAGGGAAATTTGAAATTTTTTAACAGCTGCCGATGCCTGGCCCAATTCCGCATCTATTAGAACCTTATTGATGTGGTTCAGTGATCAGTTGTACTTTTTACAGCAGACTGTATCTAGTACCTTGTGTTTTTTATGTACGAATGGTGTGGTTTTTCTACACGTAGATAAAGACATTGAGATTGTCTTGGAATTAGAAGTAAGACAATTGCTGGGTGAGTTAAATGGGCTTAGCCCAAAGATTTGACGTCTTCTGGGCTACAGAAGGGCACATAACTTATAGTCAAAAGTTGAATATAGCCATGACCAGTCGCGATGGTACATAGTAGATTGTATCCGATTTCAAATTAACAAAAAGACCAGGCAAAAATGCAAAAGTGGAAAAACTGTTCCAGTGCTGCTGGTAAGAGGCTAATCCGACGAATTTTGTCACGAGAAGTCGAATGGTGCAAACCGCGTTGCTCTCCGACCAATACTTTTGGCTGTAGCGACAATTGAATGATCATTGATGTCATAGTCACGTGCCCAGCAACGGCTCTTACTCCATGGAAACCAGGGAAATTTGCCATTTTTTAAACAGCTGCCGATGCCTGGCCCAATTCCGCATCTATTAGAACCTTATAGATGTGGTTCAGTGATCAGTTGTACTTTTTACAGCAGACTGTATCTAGTACATTGTTTTTTTTATGTACGAATGGTGTGGTTTTTCTACACGTAGATAAAGACATTGAGATTGTCTTGGACTTAAAAGTAAGACAATTGCTGGATGAGTTAAATGGGCTTAGCCCAAAGATTTGACGTCTTCTGGGCTACCGAAGGGCACATAACGTATAGTTAAAAGTTGAATATAGTAACGACCAGTCGCGATTGTGCATAGTACAGTGTATCCGATTTCAATTAACAAAAACACCAGGCAAAAATGCAAAAGTGGAAAAACTGTTCCAGTGCTGCTGGTAAGAGGCTAATCCGACGTATTTTGTCACGAGAAATCGAATGGTGCAAACCGCGTTGCTCTCCGACCAATACTTTTGGCTGTAGCGACAATTGAATGATCATTGATGTCATAGTCACGTGCCCAGCAACGGCTCTTACTCCATGGAAACCAGGGAAATTTGCAATTTTCTAAACAGCTGCCGATGCCTGGGCCAATTCCGCATCTTTAAGAACCTTATTGATGTGGGTCAGTGATCAGTTGTACTTTTTACAGCAGACTGTATCTAGTACCTTGTGTTTTTTATGTACAAATGGTGTGGTTTTTCTACACGTAGATAAAGACATTGAGATTGTCTTGGACTGAAAAGTAAGACAATTGCTGGATGAGTTAAATGGGCTTAGCCCAAAGATTTGACGTCTTCTGGGCTACCGAAGGGCACATAACGTATAGTTAAAAGTTGAATATAGTAACGACCAGTCGCGATTGTGCATAGTACAGTGTATCCGATTTCAATTAACAAAAACACCAGGCAAAAATGCAAAAGTGGAAAAACTGTTCCAGTGCTGCTGGTAAGAGGCTAATCCGACGTATTTTGTGACGAGAAATCGAATGGTGCAAACCGCGTTGCTCTCCGACCAATACTTTTGGCTGTAGCGACAATTGAATGATCATTGATGTCATAGTCACGTGCCCAGCAACGGCTCTTACTCCATGGAAACCAGGGAAATTTGCAATTTTCTAAACAGCTGCCGATGCCTGGGCCAATTCCGCATCTTTTAGAACCTTATTGATGTGGGTCAGTGATCAGTTGTACTTTTTACAGCAGACTGTATCTAGTACCTTGTGTTTTTTATGTACAAATGGTGTGGTTTTTCTACACGTAGATAAAGACATTGACATTGTCTTGGACTGAAAAGTAAGACAATTGCTGGATGAGTTAAATGGGCTTAGCCCAAAGATTTGACGTCTTCTGGGCTACCGAAGGGCACATAACGTATAGTTAAAAGTTGAATATAGTAACGACCAGTCGCGATTGTGCATAGTACAGTGTATCCGATTTCAATTAACAAAAAGACCAGGCAAAAATGCAAAAGTGGAAAAACTGTTCCAGTGCTGCTGGTAAGAGGCTAATCCGACGTATTTTGTCACGAGAAATCGAATGGTGCAAACCGCGTTGCTCTCCGACCAATACTTTTGGCTGTAGCGACAATTGAATGATCATTGATGTCATAGTCACGTGCCCAGCAACGGCTCTTACTCCATGGAAACCAGGGAAATTTGAAATTTTTTAAACAGCTGCCGATGCCTGGCCCAATTCCGCATCTATTAGAACCTTATAGATGTGGTTCAGTGATCAGTTGTACTTTTTACAGCAGACTGTATCTAGTACATTGTGTTTTTTATGTACGAATTTTGTGGTTTTTCTACACGTAGATAAAGACATTGAGATTGTCTTGGACTTAGAAGTAAGACAATTGCTGGGTGAGTTAAATGGGCTTAGCCCAAAGATTTGACGTCTTCTGGGCTACAGAAGGGCACATAACTTATAGTCAAAAGTTGAATATAGCCATGACCAGTCGCGATGGTACATAGTAGATTGTATCCGATTTCAAATTAACAAAAAGACCAGGCAAAAATGCAAAAGTGGAAAAACTGTTCCAGTGCTGCTGGTAAGAGGCTAATCCGACGTATTTTGTGACGAGAAATCGAATGGTGCAAACCGCGTTGCTCTCCGACCAATACTTTTGGCTGTAGCGACAATTGAATGATCATTGATGTCATAGTCACGTGCCCAGCAACGGCTCTTACTCCATGGAAACCAGGGAAATTTGCAATTTTCTAAACAGCTGCCGATGCCTGGGCCAATTCCGCATCTTTAAGAACCTTATTGATGTGGGTCAGTGATCAGTTGTACTTTTTACAGCAGACTGTATCTAGTACCTTGTGTTTTTTATGTACAAATGGTGTGGTTTTTCTACACGTAGATAAAGACATTGAGATTGTCTTGGACTGAAAAGTAAGACAATTGCTGGATGAGTTAAATGGGCTTAGCCCAAAGATTTGACGTCTTCTGGGCTACTGAAGGGCACATAACGTATAGTTAAAAGTTGAATATAGTAACGACCAGTCGCGATTGTGCATAGTACAGTGTATCCGATTTCAATTAACAAAAACACCAGGCAAAAATGCAAAAGTGGAAAAACTGTTCCAGTGCTGCTGGTAAGAGGCTAATCCGACGTATTTTGTGACGAGAAATCGAATGGTGCAAACCGCGTTGCTCTCCGACCAATACTTTTGGCTGTAGCGACAATTGAATGATCATTGATGTCATAGTCACGTGCCCAGCAACGGCTCTTACTCCATGGAAACCAGGGAAATTTGCAATTTTCTAAACAGCTGCCGATGCCTGGGCCAATTCCGCATCTTTTAGAACCTTATTGATGTGGGTCAGTGATCAGTTGTACTTTTTACAGCAGACTGTATCTAGTACCTTGTGTTTTTTATGTACAAATGGTGTGGTTTTTCTACACGTAGATAAAGACATTGACATTGTCTTGGACTGAAAAGTAAGACAATTGCTGGATGAGTTAAATGGGCTTAGCCCAAAGATTTGACGTCTTCTGGGCTACCGAAGGGCACATAACGTATAGTTAAAAGTTGAATATAGTAACGACCAGTCGCGATTGTGCATAGTACAGTGTATCCGATTTCAATTAACAAAAAGACCAAACAAAAATGCAAAAGTGAAAAAAACTGTTCCAGTGCTGCTGGTAAGAGGCTAATCCGACGTATTTTGTCACGAGAAATCGAATGGTGCAAACCGCGTTGCTCTCCGACCAATACTTTTGGCTGTAGCGACAATTGAATGATCATTGATGTCATAGTCACGTGCCCAGCAACGGCTCTTACTCCATGGAAACCAGGGAAATTTGAAATTTTTTAAACAGCTGCCGATGCCTGGCCCAATTCCGCATCTATTAGAACCTTATAGATGTGGTTCAGTGATCAGTTGTACTTTTTACAGCAGACTGTATCTAGTACATTGTGTTTTTTATGTACGAATTTTGTGGTTTTTCTACACGTAGATAAAGACATTGAGATTGTCTTGGACTTAGAAGTAAGACAATTGCTGGGTGAGTTAAATGGGCTTAGCCCAAAGATTTGACGTCTTCTGCGCTACAGAAGGGCACATAACTTATAGTCAAAAGTTGAATATAGCCATGACCAGTCGCGATGGTACATAGTAGATTGTATCCGATTTCAAATTAACAAAAAGACCAGGCAAAAATGCAAAAGTGGAAAAACTGTTCCAGTGCTGCTGGTAAGAGGCTAATCCGACGTATTTTGTGACGAGAAATCGAATGGTGCAAACCGCGTTGCTCTCCGACCAATACTTTTGGCTGTAGCGACAATTGAATGATCATTGATGTCATAGTCACGTGCCCAGCAACGGCTCTTACTCCATGGAAACCAGGGAAATTTGCAATTTTTTAAACAGCTGCCGATGCCTGGCCCAATTTCGCATCTATTAGAACCTTATAAATGTGGTTCAGTGATCAGTTGTACTTTTTACAGCAGACTGTATCTAGTACATTGTGTTTTTTATGTACGAATGGTGTGGTTTTTCTACACGTAGATAAAGACATTGAAATTGTCTTGGACTTAAAAGTAAGACAATTGCTGGATGAGTTAAATGGGCTTAGCCCAAAGATTTGACGTCTTCTGGGCTACCGAAGGGCACATAACGTATAGTTAAAAGTTGAATATCGTAACGACCAGTCTCGATTGTGCATAGTACAGTGTATCCGATTTCAATTAACAAAAAGACCAGGCAAAAATGCAAAAGTGGAAAAACTGTTCCAGTGCTGTTGGTAAGAGGCTAATCCGACGTATTTTGTGACGAGAAATCGAATGGTGCAAACCGCGTTGCTCTCCGACCAATACTTTTGGCTGTAGCGACAATTGAATGATCATTGATGTCATAGTCACGTGCCCAGCAACGGCTCTTACTCCATGGAAACCAGGGAAATTTGCAATTTTTTAAACAGCTGCCGATGCCTGGGCCAATTCCGCATCTTTTAGAACCTTATTGATGTGGTTCAGTGATCAGTTGTACTTTTTACAGCAGACTGTATCTAGTACCTTGTGTTTTTTATGTACAAAAGGTGTGGTTTTTCTACACGTAGATAAAGACATTGAGATTGTCTTGGACTTAGAAGTAAGACAATTGCTGGGTGAGTTAAATGGGCTTAGCCCAAAGATTTGACGTCTTCTGGGCTACAGAAGGGCACATAACTTACAGTCAAAAGTTGAATATAGTAATGACCAGTCGCGATTGTACATAGTAGATTGTATCCGATTTCAAATTAACAAAAAGACCAGGCAAAAATGCAAAAGTGGAAAAACTGTTCCAGTGCTGCTGGTAAGAGGCTAATCCGACGTATTTTGTCACGAGAAATCGAATGGTGCAAACCGCGTTGCTCTCCGACTAATACTTTTGGCTGCAGCGACAATTGAATGATCATTGATGTCATAGTCACGTGCCCAGCAACGGCTCTTACTCCATGGAAACCAGGGAAATTTGCAATTTTCTAAACAGCTGCCGATGCCTTGGCCAATTCCGCATCTTTTAGAACCTTATTGATGTGGGTCAGTGATCAGTTGTACTTTTTACAGCAGACTGTATCTAGTACATTGTGTTTTTTATGTACAAATGGTGTGGTTTTTCTACACGTAGATAAAGACATTGAGATTGTCTTGGACTTAAAAGTAAGACAATTGCTGGATGAGTTAAATGGGCTTAGCCCAAAGATTTGACGTCTTCTGGGCTACCGAAGGGCACATAACGTATAGTTAAAAGTTGAATATAGTAACGACCAGTCGCGATTGTGCATAGTACAGTGTATCCGATTTCAATTAACAAAAAGACCAGGCAAAAATGCAAAAGTGGAAAAACTGTTCCAGTGCTGCTGGTAAGAGGCTAATCCGACGTATTTTGTGACGAGAAATCGAATGGTGCAAACTGCGTTGCTCTCCGACTAATACTTTTGGCTGTAGCGACAATTGAATGATCATTGATGTCATAGTCACGTGCCCAGCAACGGCTCTTACTCCATGGAAACCAGGGAAATATGCAATTTTTTAACAGCTGCCGATGCCTGGCCCATTTCCGCATCTATTAGAACCTTATTGATGTGGGTCAGTGATCAGTTGTACTTTTTACAGCAGACTGTATCTAGTACATTGTTTTTTTTATGTACGAATGGTGTGGTTTTTCTACACGTAGATAAAGACATTGAGATTGTCTTGGACTTAAAAGTAAGACAATTGCTGGATGAGTTAAATGGGCTTAGCCCAAAGATTTGACGTCTTCTGGGCTACCGAAGGGCACATAACGTATAGTTAAAAGTTGAATATAGTAACGACCAGTCGCGATTGTGCATAGTACAGTGTATCCGATTTCAATTAACAAAAACACCAGGCAAAAATGCAAAAGTGGAAAAACTGTTCCAGTGCTGCTGGTAAGAGGCTAATCCGACGTATTTTGTCACGAGAAATCGAATGGTGCAAACCGCGTTGCTCTCCGACCAATACTTTTGGCTGTAGCGACAATTGAATGATCATTGATGTCATAGTCACGTGCCCAGCAACGGCTCTTACTCCATGGAAACCAGGGAAATTTGCAATTTTTTAAACAGCTGCCGATGCCTGGGCCAATTCCGCATCTTTTAGAGCCTTATTGATGTGGTTCAGTGATCAGTTGTACTTTTTACAGCAGACTGTATCTAGTACCTTGTGTTTTTTATGTACAAATGGTGTGGTTTTTCTACACGTAGATAAAGACATTGAGATTGTCTTGGACTTAGAAGTAAGACAATTGCTGGGTGAGTTAAATGGGCTTAGCCCAAAGATTTGACGTCTTCTGGGCTACAGAAGGGCACATAACTTACAGTCAAAAGTTGAATATAGTAATGACCAGTCGCGATTGTACATAGTAGATTGTATCCGATTTCAAATTAACAAAAAGACCAGGCAAAAATGCAAAAGTGGAAAAACTGTTCCAGTGCTGCTGGTAAGAGGCTAATCCGACGTATTTTGTGACGAGAAATCGAATGGTGCAAACCGCGTTGCTCTCCGACCAATACTTTTGGCTGTAGCGACAATTGAATGATCATTGATGTCATAGTCACGTGCCCAGCAACGGCTCTTACTCCATGGAAACCAGGGAAATTTGCAATTTTTTAAACAGCTGCCGATGCCTGGGCCATTTCCGCATCTTTTAGAACCTTATTGATGTGCGTCAGTGATCAGTTGTACTTTTTACAGCAGACTGTATCTAGTACATTGTGTTTTTTATGTACGAATGGTGTGGTTTTTCTACACGTAGATAAAGACATTGAGATTGTCTTGGACTTAAAAGTAAGACAATTGCTGGATGAGTTAAATGGGCTTAGCCCAAAGATTTGACGTCTTCTGGGCTACCGAAGGGCACATAACGTATAGTTAAAAGTTGAATATAGTAACGACCAGTCGCGATTGTGCATAGTACAGTGTATCCGATTTCAATTAACAAAAAGACCAGGCAAATATGCAAAAGTGGAAAAACTGTTCCAGTGCTGCTGGTAAGAGGCTAATCCGACGTATTTTGTGACGAGAAATCGAATGGTGCAAACCGCGTTGCTCTCCGACCAATACTTTTGGCTGTAGCGACAATTGAATGATCATTGATGTCATAGTCACGTGCCCAGCAACGGCTCTTACTCCATGGAAACCAGGGAAATATGCAATTTTTTAACAGCTGCCGATGCCTGGCCCAATTCCGCATCTATTAGAACCTTATTGATGTGGGTCAGTGATCAGTTGTACTTTTTACAGCAGACTGTATCTAGTACTTTGTGTTTTTTATGTACAAATGGTGTGGTTTTTCTACACGCAGATAAAGACATTGAGATTGTCTTGGACTTAGAAGTAAGACAATTGCTGGATGAGTTAAATGGGCTTAGCCCAAAGATTTGACGTCTTCTGGGCTACCGAAGGGCACATAACGTATAGTTAAAAGTTGAATATAGTAACGACCAGTCGCGATTGTGCATAGTACAGTGTATCCGATTTCAATTAACAAAAAGACCAGGCAAAAATGCAAAAGTGGAAAAACTGTTCCAGTGCTGCTGGTAAGAGGCTAATCCGACGTATTTTGTCACGAGAAATCGAATGGTGCAAACCGCGTTGCTCTCCGACCAATACTTTTGGCTGTAGCGACAATTGAATGATCATTGATGTCATAGTCACGTGCCCAGCAACGGCTCTTACTCCATGGAAACCAGGGAAATTTGCAATTTTTTAAACAGCTGCCGATGCCTGGGCCAATTCCGCATCTTTTAGAACCTTATTGATGTGGGTCAGTGATCAGTTGTACTTTTTACAGCAGACTGTATCTAGTACCTTGTGTTTTTTATGTACAAATGGTGTGGTTTTTCTACACGTAGATAAAGACATTGAGATTGTCTTGGACTTAGAAGTAAGACAATTGCTGGGTGAGTTTTATGGGTTTAGCCCAAAGATTTGACGTCTTCTGGGCTACAGAAGGGCACATAACTTATAGTCAAAAGTTGAATATAGTCATGACCAGTCGCGATTGTACATAGTAGATTGTATCCGATTTCAAATTAACAAAAAGACCAGGCAAAAATGCAAAAGTGAAAAACCGTTCCAGTGCTGCTGGTAAGAGGCTAATCCGACGTATTTTGTCACGAGAAATCGAATGGTGCAAACCGCGTTGCTCTCCGACCATTACTTTTGGCTGTAGCCACAATTGAATGATCATTGATGTCATAGTCACGTGCCCGGCAACGGCTCTTACTCAATGGAAACCAGGGAAATATGCAATTTTTTAACAGCTGCCGATGCCTGGCCCAATTCCGCATCTATTAGAGCCTTATAGATGTGGTTCAGTGATCAGTTGTACTTTTTACAGCAGACTGTATCTAGTACATTGTGTTTTTTATGTACGAATGGTGTGGTTTTTCTACACGTAGATAAAGACATTGAGATTGTCTTGGACTTAAAAGTAAGACAATTGCTGGGTGAGTTAAATGGGCTTAGCCCAAAGATTTGACGTCTTCTGGGCTACAGAAGGGCACATAACGTATAGTCAAAAGTTGAATATAATAATGACCAGTCGCGATTGTGCATAGTACAGTGTATCCGATTTCAATTAACAAAAAGACCAGGCAAAAATGCAAAAGTGGAAAAACTGTTCGAGTGCTACTGGTAAGAGACTAATCCGACGTATTTTGTGACGAGAAATCGAATGGTGCAAACCGCGTTGCTCTCCGACCAATACTTTTTGGCTGTAGCGACAATTGAATGATCATTGATGTCATAGTCACGTGCCCAGCAACGGCTCTTACTCCATGGAAACCAGGGAAATTTGAAATTTTTTAAACAGCTGCCGATGCCTGGCCCAATTCCGCATCTATTAGAACCTTATAGATGTGGTTCAGTGATCAGTTGTACTTTTTACAGCAGACTGTATCTAGTACATTGTGTTTTTTATGTACGAATTTTGTGGTTTTTCTACACGTAGATAAAGACATTGAGATTGTCTTGGACTTAGAAGTAAGACAATTGCTGGGTGAGTTAAATGGGCTTAGCCCAAAGATTTGACGTCTTCTGCGCTACAGAAGGGCACATAACTTATAGTCAAAAGTTGAATATAGCCATGACCAGTCGCGATGGTACATAGTAGATTGTATCCGATTTCAAATTAACAAAAAGACCAGGCAAAAATGCAAAAGTGGAAAAACTGTTCCAGTGCTGCTGGTAAGAGGCTAATCCGACGTATTTTGTGACGAGAAATCGAATGGTGCAAACCGCGTTGCTCTCCGACCAATACTTTTGGCTGTAGCGACAATTGAATGATCATTGATGTCATAGTCACGTGCCCAGCAACGGCTCTTACTCCATGGAAACCAGGGAAATTTGCAATTTTTTAAACAGCTGCCGATGCCTGGCCCAATTTCGCATCTATTAGAACCTTATAAATGTGGTTCAGTGATCAGTTGTACTTTTTACAGCAGACTGTATCTAGTACATTGTGTTTTTTATGTACGAATGGTGTGGTTTTTCTACACGTAGATAAAGACATTGAAATTGTCTTGGACTTAAAAGTAAGACAATTGCTGGATGAGTTAAATGGGCTTAGCCCAAAGATTTGACGTCTTCTGGGCTACCGAAGGGCACATAACGTATAGTTAAAAGTTGAATATCGTAACGACCAGTCTCGATTGTGCATAGTACAGTGTATCCGATTTCAATTAACAAAAAGACCAGGCAAAAATGCAAAAGTGGAAAAACTGTTCCAGTGCTGTTGGTAAGAGGCTAATCCGACGTATTTTGTGACGAGAAATCGAATGGTGCAAACCGCGTTGCTCTCCGACCAATACTTTTGGCTGTAGCGACAATTGAATGATCATTGATGTCATAGTCACGTGCCCAGCAACGGCTCTTACTCCATGGAAACCAGGGAAATTTGCAATTTTTTAAACAGCTGCCGATGCCTGGGCCAATTCCGCATCTTTTAGAACCTTATTGATGTGGTTCAGTGATCAGTTGTACTTTTTACAGCAGACTGTATCTAGTACCTTGTGTTTTTTATGTACAAAAGGTGTGGTTTTTCTACACGTAGATAAAGACATTGAGATTGTCTTGGACTTAGAAGTAAGACAATTGCTGGGTGAGTTAAATGGGCTTAGCCCAAAGATTTGACGTCTTCTGGGCTACAGAAGGGCACATAACTTACAGTCAAAAGTTGAATATAGTAATGACCAGTCGCGATTGTACATAGTAGATTGTATCCGATTTCAAATTAACAAAAAGGACCAGGCAAAAATGCAAAAGTGGAAAAACTGTTCCAGTGCTGCTGGTAAGAGGCTAATCCGACGTATTTTGTCACGAGAAATCGAATGGTGCAAACCGCGTTGCTCTCCGACTAATACTTTTGGCTGCAGCGACAATTGAATGATCATTGATGTCATAGTCACGTGCCCAGCAACGGCTCTTACTCCATGGAAACCAGGGAAATTTGCAATTTTCTAAACAGCTGCCGATGCCTTGGCCAATTCCGCATCTTTTAGAACCTTATTGATGTGGGTCAGTGATCAGTTGTACTTTTTACAGCAGACTGTATCTAGTACATTGTGTTTTTTATGTACAAATGGTGTGGTTTTTCTACACGTAGAT
This sequence comes from Liolophura sinensis, assembly GCF_032854445.1. Lineage (NCBI taxonomy): Eukaryota > Metazoa > Mollusca > Polyplacophora > Chitonida > Chitonidae > Liolophura > Liolophura sinensis. Next base: position 7,987 of record NW_027018233.1, on the reverse strand, counting down.
AAAGACATTGAGATTGTCTTGGACTTAAAAGTAAGACAATTGCTGGATGAGTTAAATGGGCTTAGCCCAAAGATTTGACGTCTTCTGGGCTACCGAAGGGCACATAACGTATAGTTAAAAAGTTGAATATAGTAACGACCAGTCGCGATTGTGCATAGTACAGTGTATCCGATTTCAATTAACAAAAAGACCAGCAAAAATGCAAAAGTGGAAAAACTGTTCCAGTGCTGCTGGTAGAGGCTAATCCGACGTATTTTGTCACGAGAAATCGAATGGTGCAAACTGCGTTGCTCTCCGACTAATACTTTTGGCTGTAGCGACAATTGAATGATCATTGATGTCATAGTCACGTGCCCAGCAACGGCTCTTACTCCATGGAAACCAGGGAAATATGCAATTTTTAACAGCTGCCGATGCCTGGCCCATTTCCGCATCTATTAGAACCTTATTGATGTGGGTCAGTGATCAGTTGTACTTTTTACAGCAGACTGTATCTAGTACATTGTTTTTTTTATGTACGAATGGTGTGGTTTTTCTACACGTAGATAAAGACATTGAGATTGTCTTGGACTTAAAAGTAAGACAATTGCTGGATGAGTTAAATGGGCTTAGCCCAAAGATTTGACGTCTTCTGGGCTACCGAAGGGCACATAACGTATAGTTAAAAGTTGAATATAGTAACGACCAGTCGCGATTGTGCATAGTACAGTGTATCCGATTTCAATTAACAAAAACACCAGGCAAAAATGCAAAAGTGGAAAAACTGTTCCAGTGCTGCTGGTAAGAGGCTAATCCGACGTATTTTGTCACGAGAAATCGAATGGTGCAAACCGCGTTGCTCTCCGACCAATACTTTTGGCTGTAGCGACAATTGAATGATCATTGATGTCATAGTCACGTGCCCAGCAACGGCTCTTACTCCATGGAAACCAGGGAAATTTGCAATTTTTTAAACAGCTGCCGATGCCTGGGCCAATTCCGCATCTTTTAGAGCCTTATTGATGTGGTTCAGTGATCAGTTGTACTTTTTACAGCAGACTGTATCTAGTACCTTGTGTTTTTTATGTACAAATGGTGTGGGTTTTTTCTACACGTAGATAAAGACATTGAGATTGTCTTGGACTTAGAAGTAAGACAATTGCTGGGTGAGTTAAATGGGCTTAGCCCAAAGATTTGACGTCTTCTGGGCTACAGAAGGGCACATAACTTACAGTCAAAAGTTGAATATAGTAATGACCAGTCGCGATTGTACATAGTAGATTGTAATCCGATTTCAAATTAACAAAAAGACCAGGCAAAAATGCAAAAGTGGAAAAACTGTTCCAGTGCTGCTGGTAAGAGGCTAATCCGACGTATTTTGTGACGAGAAATCGAATGGTGCAAACCGCGTTGCTCTCCGACCAATACTTTTGGCTGTAGCGACAATTGAATGATCATTGATGTCATAGTCACGTGCCCAGCAACGGCTCTTACTCCATGGAAACCAGGGAAATTTGCAATTTTTTAAACAGCTGCCGATGCCTGGGCCATTTCCGCATCTTTTAGAACCTTATTGATGTGCGTCAGTGATCAGTTGTACTTTTTACAGCAGACTGTATCTAGTACATTGTGTTTTTTATGTACGAATGGTGTGGTTTTTCTACACGTAGATAAAGACATTGAGATTGTCTTGGACTTAAAAGTAAGACAATTGCTGGATGAGTTAAATGGGCTTAGCCCAAAGATTTGACGTCTTCTGGGCTACCGAAGGGCACATAACGTATAGTTAAAAGTTGAATATAGTAACGACCAGTCGCGATTGTGCATAGTACAGTGTATCCGATTTCAATTAACAAAAAGACCAGGCAAATATGCAAAAGTGGAAAAACTGTTCCAGTGCTGCTGGTAAGAAGGCTAATCCGACGTATTTTGTGACGAGAAATCGAATGGTGCAAACCGCGTTGCTCTCCGACCAATACTTTTGGCTGTAGCGACAATTGAATGATCATTGATGTCATAGTCACGTGCCCAGCAACGGCTCTTACTCCATGGAAACCAGGGAAATATGCAATTTTTTAACAGCTGCCGATGCCTGGCCCAATTCCGCATCTATTAGAACCTTATTGATGTGGGTCAGTGATCAGTTGTACTTTTTACAGCAGACTGTATCTAGTACTTTGTGTTTTTTATGTACAAATGGTGTGGTTTTTCTACACGCAGATAAAGACATTGAGATTGTCTTGGACTTAGAAGTAAGACAATTGCTGGATGAGTTAAATGGGCTTAGCCAAAGATTTGACGTCTTCTGGGCTACGAAGGGCACATAACGTATAGTTAAAAGTTGAATATAGTAACGACCAGTCGCGATTGTGCATAGTACAGTGTATCCGATTTCAATTAACAAAAAGACCAGGCAAAAATGCAAAAGTGGAAAAACTGTTCCAGTGCTGCTGGTAAGAGGCTAATCCGACGTATTTTGTCACGAGAAATCGAATGGTGCAAACCGCGTTGCTCTCCGACCAATACTTTTGGCTGTAGCGACAATTGAATGATCATTGATGTCATAGTCACGTGCCCAGCAACGGCTCTTACTCCATGGAAACCAGGGAAATTTGCAATTTTTTAAACAGCTGCCGATGCCTGGGCCAATTCCGCATCTTTTAGAACCTTATTGATGTGGGTCAGTGATCAGTTGTACTTTTTAACAGCAGACTGTATCTAGTACCTTGTGTTTTTTATGTACAAATGGTGTGGTTTTTCTACACGTAGATAAAGACATTGAGATTGTCTTGGACTTAGAAGTAAGACAATTGCTGGGTGAGTTTTATGGGTTTAGCCCAAAGATTTGACGTCTTCTGGGCTACAGAAGGGCACATAACTTATAGTCAAAAGTTGAATATAGTCATGACCAGTCGCGATTGTACATAGTAGATTGTATCCGATTTCAATTAACAAAAAGACCAGGCAAAAAATGCAAAAGTGAAAAACCGTTCCAGTGCTGCTGGTAAGAGGCTAATCCGACGTATTTTGTCACGAGAAATCGAATGGTGCAAACCGCGTTGCTCTCCGACCATTACTTTTGGCTGTAGCCACAATTGAATGATCATTGATGTCATAGTCACGTGCCCGGCAACGGCTCTTACTCAATGGAAACCAGGGAAATATGCAATTTTTTAACAGCTGCCGATGCCTGGCCCAATTCCGCATCTATTAGAGCCTTATAGATGTGGTTCAGTGATCAGTTGTACTTTTTACAGCAGACTGTATCTAGTACATTGTGTTTTTTATGTACGAATGGTGTGGTTTTTCTACACGTAGATAAAGACATTGAGATTGTCTTGGACTTAAAAGTAAGACAATTGCTGGGTGAGTTAAATGGGCTTAGCCCAAAGATTTGACGTCTTCTGGGCTACAGAAGGGCACATAACGTATAGTCAAAAGTTGAATATAATAATGACCAGTCGCGATTGTGCATAGTACAGTGTATCCGATTTCAATTAACAAAAAGACCAGGCAAAAATGCAAAAGTGGAAAAACTGTTCGAGTGCTACTGGTAAGAGACTAATCCGACGTATTTTGTGACGAGAAATCGAATGGTGCAAACCGCGTTGCTCTCCGACCAATACTTTTGGCTGTAGCGACAATTGAATGATCATTGATGTCATAGTCACGTGCCCAGCAACGGCTCTTACTCCATGGAAAAAAGGGAAATTTGCCATTTTTTAAACAGCTGCCGATGCCTGGGCCAATTCCGCATCTTTTAGAACCTTATTGATGTGGGTAAGTGATCAGTTGTACTTTTTACAGCAGACTGTATCTAGTACATTGTGTTTTTTATGTACAAATGGTGTGGTTTTTCTACACGTAGATAAAGACATTGAGATTGTCTTGGACTTAAAAGTAAGACAATTGCTGGATGAGTTAAATGGGCTTAGCCCAAAGATTTGACGTCTTCTGGGCTACCGAAGGGCACATAACGTATAGTTAAAAGTTGAATATAGTAACGACCAGTCTCGATTGTGCATAGTACAGTGTATCCGATTTCAATTAACAAAAAGACCAGGCAAAAATGCAAAAGTGGAAAAACTGTTCCAGTGCTGCTAGTAAGAGGCTAATCCGACGTATTTTGTCACGAGAAATCGAATGGTGCAAACCGCGTTGCTCTCCGACCAATACTTTTGGCTGTAGCGACAATTGAATGATCATTGATGTCATAGTCACGTGCCCAGCAACGGCTCTTACTCCATGGAAACCAGGGAAATATGCAATTTTCTAAACAGCTGCCGATGCCTGGGCCAATTTCGCATCTTTTAGAATCTTATTGATGTGGGTCAGTGATCAGTTGTACTTTTTACAGGCAGACTGTATCTAGTACTTTGTGTTTTTTATGTACAAATGGTGTGGTTTTTCTACACGCAGATAAAGACATTGAGATTGTCTTAGACTTAGAAGTAAGACAATTGCTGGATGAGTTTAAATGGGCTTAGCCCAAAGATTTGACGTCTTCTGGCTACCGAAGGGCACATAACGTATAGTTAAAAGTTGAATATAGTAACGACCAGTCGCGATTGTGCATAGTACAGTGTATCCGATTTCAATTAACAAAAAGACCAGGCAAAAATGCAAAAGTGGAAAAACTGTTCCAGTGCTGCTGGTAAGAGGCTAATCCGACGTATTTTGTCACGAGAAATCGAATGGTGCAAACCGCGTTGCTCTCCGACCAATACTTTTGGCTGTAGCGACAATTGAATGATCATTGATGTCATAGTCACGTGCCCAGCAACGGCTCTTACTCCATGGAAACCAGGGAAATTTGCAATTTTCTAAACAGCTGCCGATGCCTGGGCCAATTCCGCATCTTTTAGAACCTTATTGATGTGGGTCAGTGATCAGTTTGTACTTTTTACAGCAGACTGTATCTAGTACATTGTGTTTTTTATGTACAAATGGTGTGGTTTTTCTACACGTAGATAAAGACATTGAGATTGTCTTGGACTTAGAAGTAAGACAATTGCTGGGTGAGTTTTATGGGTTTAGCCCAAAGATTTGACGTCTTCTGGGCTACAGAAGGGCACATAACTTATAGTCATAAGTTGAATATAGTCATGACCAGTCGCGATTGTACATAGTAGATTGTATCCGATTTCAAATTAACAAAAAGACCAGGCAAAAATGCAAAAGTGAAAAACCGTTCCAGTGCTGCTGGTAAGAGGCTAATCCGACGTATTTTGTCACGAGAAATCGAATGGTGCAAACCGCGTTGCTCTCCGACCATTACTTTTGGCTGTAGCCACAATTGAATGATCATTGATGTCATAGTCACGTGCCCGGCAACGGCTCTACTCAATGGAAACCAGGGAAATATGCAATTTTTTAACAGCTGCCGATGCCTGGCCCAATCCGCATCTATTAGAGCCTTATAGATGTGGTTCAGTTGATCAGTTGTACTTTTTACAGCAGACTGTATCTAGTACATTGTGTTTTTTTATGTACGAATGGTGTGGTTTTTTCTACACGTAGATAAAGACATTGAGATTGTCTTGGACTTAAAAGTAAGACAATTGCTGGATGAGTTAAATGGGCTTAGCCCAAAGATTTGACGTCTTCTGGGCTACCGAAGGGCACATAACGTATAGTAAAAAGTTGAATATAGTACGACCAGTCGCGATTGTGCATAGTACAGTGTATCCGATTTCAATTAACAAAAAGACCAGGCAAAAATGCAAAAGTGGAAAAACTGTTCCAGTGCTGCTAGTAAGAGGCTAATCCGACGTATTTTGTCACGAGAAATCGAATGGTGCAAACCGCGTTGCTCTCCGACCAATACTTTTGGCTGTAGCGACAATTGAATGATCATTGATGTCATAGTCACGTGCCCAGCAACGGCTCTTACTCCATGGAAACCAGGGAAATTTGCAATTTTCTAAACAGCTGCCGATGCCTTGGCCAATTCCGCATCTTTTAGAACCTTATTGATGTGGGTCAGTGATCAGTTGTACTTTTTACAGCAGACTGTATCTAGTACATTGTGTTTTTTATGTACAAATTGGTGTGGTTTTTCTACACGTAGATAAAGACATTGAGATTGTCTTGGACTTAAAAGTAAGACAATTGCTGGATGAGTTAAATGGGCTTAGCCCAAAGATTTGACGTCTTCTGGGCTACCGAAGGGCACATAACGTATAGTTAAAAGTTGAATATAGTAACGACCAGTCGCGATTGTGCATAGTACAGTGTATCCGATTTCAATTAACAAAAAGACCAGGCAAAAATGCAAAAGTGGAAAAACTGTTCCAGTGCTGCTGGTAAGAGGCTAATCGACGTATTTTGTGACGAGAAATCGAATGGTGCAAACTGCGTTGCTCTCCGACTAATACTTTTGGCTGTAGCGACAATTGAATGATCATTGATGTCATAGTCACGTGCCCAGCAACGGCTCTTACTCCATGGAAACCAGGGAAATATGCAATTTTTTTAACAGCTGCCGATGCCTGGCCCTTTCCGCATCTATTAGAACCTTGATTGATGTGGGTCAGTGATCAGTTGTACTTTTTACAGCAGACTGTATCTAGTACATTGTTTTTTTTATGTACGAATGGTGTGGTTTTTCTACACGTAGATAAAGACATTGAGATTGTCTTGGACTTAAAAGTAAGACAATTGCTGGATGAGTTAAATGGGCTTAGCCCAAAGATTTGACGTCTCTGGGCTACCGAAGGGCACATAACGTATAGTTAAAAGTTGAATATAGTAACGACCAGTCGCGATTGTGCATAGTACAGTGTATCCGATTTCAATTAACAAAAACACCAGGCAAAAATGCAAAAGTGGAAAAACTGTTCCAGTGCTGCTGGTAAGAGGCTAATCCGACGTATTTTGTCACGAGAAATCGAATGGTGCAAACCGCGTTGCTCTCCGACCAATACTTTTGGCTGTAGCGACAATTGAATGATCATTGATGTCATAGTCACGTGCCCAGCAACGGCTCTTACTCCATGGAAACCAGGGAAATTTGCAATTTTTTAAACAGCTGCCGATGCCTGGGCCAATTCCGCATCTTTTAGAGCCTTATTGATGTGGTTCAGTGATCAGTTGTACTTTTTACAGCAGACTGTATCTAGTACCTTGTGTTTTTTTATGTACAAATGGTGTGGTTTTTCTACACGGTAGATAAAGACATTGAGATTGTCTTGGACTTAGAAGTAAGACAATTGCCTGGGTGAGTTAAATGGGCTTAGCCCAAAGATTTGACGTCTTCTGGGCTACAGAAGGGCACATAACTTACAGTCAAAAGTTGAATATAGTAATGACCAGTCGCGATTGTACATAGTAGATTGTATCCGATTTCAAATTAACAAAAAAGACCAGGCAAAAATGCAAAAGTGGAAAAACTGTTCCAGTGCTGCTGGTAAGAGGCTAATCCGACGTATTTTGTGACGAGAAATCGAGAATGGTGCAAACCGCGTTGCTCTCCGACCAATACTTTTGGCTGTAGCGACAATTGAATGATCATTGATGTCATAGTCACGTGCCCAGCAACGGCTCTTACTCCATGGAAACCAGGGAAATTTGCAATTTTTTAAACAGCTGCCGATGCCTGGGCCATTTCCGCATCTTTTAGAACCTTATTGATGTGCGTCAGTGATCAGTTGTACTTTTTACAGCAGACTGTATCTAGTACATTGTGTTTTTTATGTACGAATGGTGTGGTTTTTCTACACGTAGATAAAGACATTGAGATTGTCTTGACTTAAAAGTAAGACAATTGCTGGATGAGTTAAAATGGGCTTAGCCCAAAGATTTGACGTCTTCTGGGCTACCGAAGGGCACATAACGTATAGTTAAAAGTTGAATATAGTAACGACCAGTCGCGATTGTGCATAGTACAGTGTATCCGATTTCAATTAACAAAAAGACCAGGCAAATATGCAAAAGTGGAAAAACTGTTCCAGTGGCTGCTGGTAAGAGGCTAATCCGACGTATTTTGTGACGAGAAATCGAATGGTGC
>NW_027018232.1:0-53670 GCF_032854445.1 Liolophura sinensis | reverse complement strand
GTTTTTTTTATATACAAATGGTGTGTGGTTTTTCTACATGTAGATAAAGACATTGAGTTTGTCTTTGACTTAGAAGTAAGACATTTGCTGGGTGAGTTAAATGGGCTTGGCCCAAAGATTTGACGTCGTCTGGGCTACCGAAGGGCACATAACTTATAATGAAAAGTTGAATATAGTAATGACCAGTCGCGATTGTACATAGTTAATGTAGCCGATTTCAATTCGCAAAAAGACCAGGCAAAAAATCCAAAAGTGGAAAAACTGTTCCAATGCTGCTGGTAAGAGGCTAATCCGACGTATTTTTTGACGAGAAATCGAATGGTGCAAACCGCGTTGCTCTCCGACCAATACTTTTGGCTATAGCCACAAATGAATAATCATTGATGTCAAGATCACGTGCCCAGCAACGGCTCTTACTCCATGGAAACCAAGGAAATTTGCAATTTTTCAACAGCTGGAGATGCCTGGCCCAACTGCGCATCTTTTGGCACCTTATTGATGTGGGTCAGTGTTCAATTGTACTTTTTACAGCGGACTGTATCAAGTACCTTGTGTTTTTTTATATACAAATGGTGTGGTTTTTCTACATGTAGATAAAGACATTGAGTTTATCTTCGACTTAGAAGTAAGACAACTCCTGGGTGAGTTAAATGGGCTTGGCCCAAAGATTTGACGTCGTCTGGGCTACCGAAGGGCACATAACTTATAATGAAAAGTTGAATATAGTAATGACCAGTCGCGATTGTACATAGTTAATGTAGCCGATTTCAATTCGCAAAAAGACCAGGCAAAAATCCAAATGTAGAAAAACTGTTCCAATGCTGTTGGTAAGAGGCTAATCCGACGTATTTTTTGACGAGAAATCGAATGGTGCAAACCGCGTTGCTCTCCGACCAATACGTTTGGCTGTAGCCACAAATGAATAATCATTGATGTCAAGATCACGTGCCCAGCAACGGCTCTTACTCCATGGAAACCAAGGAAATTTGCAATTTTTCAACAGCTGGAGATGTCTGGCCCAATTGCGCATCTTTTGGCACCTTATTGATGTGGGTCAGTGTTCAATTGTACTTTTTACAGCGGACTGTATCAAGTACCTTGTGTTATTTTTATATACAAATGGTGTGGTTTTTCTACATGTAGATAAAGACATTGAGTTTGTCTTCGACTTAGAAGTAAGACATTTGCTGGGTGAGTTAAATGGGCTTGGCCCAAAGATTTGAACGTCGTCTGTGCTACCGAAGGGCACATAACTTATAATGAAAAGTTGAATATAGTAATGACCAGTCGCAATTGTACATAGTTAATGTAGCCGATTTCAATTCGCAAAAAGACCAGGCAAAAATCCAAAAGTGGAAAAACTGTTCCAATGCTGCTGGTAAGAGGCTAATCCGACGTATTTTTGACGAGAAATCGAATGGTGCAAACCGCGTTGCTCTCCGACCAATACTTTTGGCTGTAGCCACAAATGAATAATCATTGATGTCAAGATCACGTGCCCGGCAACGGCTCTTACTCCATGGAAAACCAAGGAAATTTGCAATTTTTCAACAGCTGGAGATGCCTGGCCCAATTACGCATCTTTTGGCACTTTATTGATGTGGGTCAGTGTTCAATTGTACTTTTTTACAGCGGGACTGTATCAAGTACCTTGTGTTTTTTTTATATACAAATGGTGTGGTTTTTCTACATGTAGATAAAGACATTGAGTTTGTCTTCGACTTAGAAGTAAAGACATTTGCTGGGTGAGTTAAATGGGCTTTGGCCCAAAGATTTGACGTCGTCTGGGCTACCGAAGGGCACATAACTTATAATGAAAAGTTGAATATAGTAATGACCAGTCGCGATTGTACATAGTTAATGTAGCCGATTTCAATTCGCAAAAAGACCAGGCAAAAATCCAAAAGTGGAAAAACTGTTCCAATGCTGCTGGTAAGAGGCTAATCCGACGTATTTTTTGACGAGAAATCGAATGGTGCAAACCGCGTTGCTCTCCGACCAATACGTTTGGCTGTAGCCACAAATGAATAATCATTGATGTCAAGATCACGTGCCCAGCAACGGCTCTTACTCCATGGAAACCAAGGAAATTTGCAATTTTTCAACAGCTGGAGATGTCTGACCCAATTGCGCATCTTTTGGCACCTTATTGATGTGGGTCAGTGTTCAATTGTACTTTTTACAGCGGACTGTATCAAGTACCTTGTGTTTTTTTTATATACCAAATGGTGTGGTTTTTCTACATGTAGATAAAGACATTGAGTTTGTCTTCGACTTATAAGTAAGGCATTTGCTGGGTGAGTTAAATGGGCTTGGCCCAAAGATTTGACGTCGTCTGTGCTACCGAAGGGCACATAACTTATAATGAAAAGTTGAATATAGTAATGACCAGTCGCGATTGTACATAGTTAATGTAGCCGATTTCAATTCGCAAAAAGACCAGGCAAGAATCCAAAAGTAGAAAAACTGTTCCAATGCTGTTGTTAAGAGGCTAATCCGACGTATTTTTTGACGAGAAATCGAATGGTGCATACTGCGTTGCTCTCCAACCAATACTTTTGGCTGTAGCCACAAATGAATAATCATTGATGTCAAGATCACGTGCCCGGCAACGGCTCTTACTCCATGGAAACCAAGGAAATTTGCAATTTTTCAACAGCTGGAGATGTCTGGCCCAATTGCGCATCTTTTGGCACCTTATTGATGTGGGTCAGTGTTCAATTGTACTTTTTACAGCGGACTGTATCAAGTACCTTGTGTTTTTTTTATATACAAATGGTGTGGTTTTTCTACATGTAGATAAAGACATTGAGTTTGTCTTCGACTTAGAAGTAAGACATTTGCTGGGGGAGTTAAATGGGCTTGGCCCAAAGATTTGACGTCGTCTGGGCTACCGAAGGGCACATAACTTATAATGAAAAGTTGAATATAGTAATGACCAGTCGCGATTGTACATAGTTAATGTAGCCGATTTCAATTAGCAAAAAGACCAGGCAAAAATCCAAAAGTGGAAAAACTGTTCCAATGCTGCTGGTAAGAGGCTAATCCGACGTATTTTTTGACGAGAAATCGAATGGTGCAAACCGCGTTGCTCTCCGACCAATACTATTGGCTGTAGCCACAAATAAATAATCATTGATGTCAAGATCACGTGCCCAGCAACGGCTCTTACTTTATGGAAACCAAGGAAATTTGCAATTTTTCAACAGCTGGAGATGCCTGGCCCAATTGCGCATCTTTTGGCACCTTATTGATGTGGGTCAGTGTTCAATTGTACTTTTTACAGCGGACTGTATCAAGTACCTTGTGTTTTTTTTATATACAAATGGTGTGGTTTTTCTACATGTAGATAAAGACATTGAGTTTGTCTTCGACTTAGAAGTAAGACATTTGCTGGGTGAGTTAAATGGGCTTGGCCCAAAGATTTGACGTCGTCTGGGCTACCGAAGGGCACATAACTTATAATGAAAAGTTGAATATAGTAATGACCAGTCGCGATTGTACATAGTTAATGTAGCCGATTTCAATTCGCAAAAAGACCAGGCAAAAATCCAAAAGTGGAAAAACTGTTCCAATGCTGCTGGTGAGAGGCTAATCCGACGTATTTTTTGACGAGAAATCGAATGGTGCAAACCGCGTTGCTCTCCGACCAATACTTTTGGCTGTAGCCACAAATGAATAATCATTGATGTCAAGATCACGTGCCCGGCAACGGCTCTTACTCCATGGAAACCAAGGAAATTTGCAATTTTTCAACAGCTGGAGATGCCTGGCCCAATTGCGCATCTTTTGGCACCTTATTGATGTGGGTCAGTGTTCAATTGTACTTTTTACAGCGGACTGTATCAAGTACCTTGTGTTTTTTTTATATACAAATGGTGTGGTTTTTCTACATGTAGATAAAGACATTGAGTTTGTCTTCGACTTAGAAGTAAGACATTTGCTGGGTGAGTTAAATGGGCTTGGCCCAAAGATTTGACGTCGTCTGGGCTACCGAAGGGCACATAACTTATAATGAAAAGTTGAATATAGTAATGACCAGTCGCGATTGTACATAGTTAATGTAGCCGATTTCAATTAGCAAAAAGACCAGGCAAAAATCCAAAAGTGGAAAAACTGTTCTAATGCTGCTGGTAAGAGGCTAATCCGACGTATTTTTTGACGAGAAATCGAATGGTGCAAACCGCGTTGCTCTCCGACCAATACTTTTGGCTGTAGCCACAAATGAATAATCATTGATGTCAAGATCACGTGCCCAGCAACGGCTCTTACTCCATGGAAACCAAGGAAATTTGCAATTTTTCAACAGCTGGAGATGCCTGGCCCAATTGCGCATCTTTTGGCACCTTATTGATGTGGGTCAGTGTTCAATTGTACTTTTTACAGCGGACTGTATCAAGTACCTTGTGTTTTTTTTATATACAAATGGTGTGGTTTTTCTACATGTAGATAAAGACATTGAGTTTGTCTTCGACTTAGAAGTAAGACATTTGCTGGGTGAGTTAAATGGGCTTGGCCCAAAGATATGACGTCGTCTGGGCTACCGAAGGGCACATAACTTATAATGAAAAGTTGAATATAGTAATGACGAGTCGCGATTGTACATAGTTAATGTAGCCGATTTCAATTCGCAAAAAGACCAGGCAAGAATCCAAGAGTAGAAAAACTGTTCCAATGCTGTTGTTAAGAGGCTAATCCGACGTATTCTTTGACGAGAAATCGAATGGTGCAAACCGCGTTGCTCTCCAACCAATACTTTTGGCTGTAGCCACAAATGAATAATCATTGATGTCAAGATCACGTGCCCAGCAACGGCTCTTACTCCATGGAAACCAAGGAAATTTGCAATTTTTCAACAGCTGGAGATGTCTGGCCCAATTGCGCATCTTTTGGCACCTTATTGATGTGGGTCAGTGTTCAATTGTACTTTTTACAGCGGACTGTATCAAGTACCTTGTGTTTTTTTTATATACAAATGGTGTGGTTTTTCTACATGTAGATAAAGACATTGAGTTTGTCTTCGACTTAGAAGTAAGACATTTGCTGGGGGAGTTAAATGGGCTTGGCCCAAAGATTTGACGTCGTCTGGGCTACCGAAGGGCACATAACTTATAATGAAAAGTTGAATATAGTAATGACCAGTCGCGATTGTACATAGTTAATGTAGCCGATTTCAATTCGCAAAAAGACCAGGCAAAAATCCAAAAGTGGAAAAACTGTTCCAATGCTGCTGGTAAGAGGCTAATCCGACGTATTTTTTGACGAGAAATCGAATGGTGCAAACCGCGTTGCTCTCCGACCAATACTTTTGGCTGTAGCCACAAATGAATAATCATTGATGTCAAGATCACGTGCCCAGCAACGGCTCTTACTCCATGGAAACCAAGGAAATTTGCAATTTTTCAACAGCTGGAGATGCCTGGCCCAATTACGCATCTTTTGGCACCTTATTGATGTGGGTCAGTGTTCAATTGTACTTTTTACAGCGGACTGTATCAAGTACCTTGTGTTTTTTTTTATATACAAATGGTGTGGTTTTTCTACATGTAGATAAAGACATTGAGTTTGTCTTCGACTTAGAAGTAAGACATTTGCTGGGTGAGTTAAATGGGCTTGGCCCAAAGATTTGACGTCGTCTGGGCTACCGAAGGGCACATAACTTATAATGAAAAGTTGAATATAGTAATGACCAGTCGCGATTGTACATAGTTAATGTAGCCCATTTCAATTCGCAAAAAGACCAGGCAAAAATCCAAAAGTGGAAAAACTGTTCCAATGCTGCTGGTAAGAGGCTAATCCGACGTATTTTTTGACGAGAAATCGAATGGTGCAAACCGCGTTGCTCTCCGACCAATACTTTTGGCTGTAGCCACAAATGAATAATCATTGATGTCAAGATCACGTGCCCAGCAACGGCTCTTACTCCATGGAAACCAAGGAAATTTGCAATTTTTCAACAGCTGGAGATGCCTGGCCCAATTGCGCATCTTTTGGCACCTTATTGATGTGGGTCAGTGTTCAATTGTACTTTTTACAGCGGACTGTATCAAGTACCTTGTGTTTTTTTTATATACAAATGGTGTGGTTTTTCTACATGTAGATAAAGACATTGAGTTTGTCTTCGACTTAGAAGTAAGACATTTGCTGGGTGAGTTAAATGGGCTTGGCCCAAAGATTTGACGTCGTCTGGGCTACCGAAGGGCACATAACTTATAATGAAAAGTTGAATATAGTAATGACCAGTCGCGATTGTACATAGTTAATGTAGCCGATTTCAATTCGCAAAAAGACCAGGCAAAAATCCAAAAGTGGAAAAACTGTTCCAATGCTGCTGGTAAGAGGCTAATCCGACGTATTTTTTGACGAGAAATCGAATGGTGCAAACCGCGTTGCTCTCCGACCAATACTTTTGGCTGTAGCCACAAATGAATAATCATTGATGTCAAGATCACGTGCCCAGCAACGGCTCTTACTCCATGGAAACCAAGGAAATTTGCAATTTTTCAACAGCTGGAGATGCCTGGCCCAATTGCGCATCTTTTGGCACCTTATTGATGTGGGTCAGTGTTCAATTGTACTTTTTACAGCGGACTGTATCAAGTACCTTGTGTTATTTTTATATACAAATGGTGTGGTTTTTCTACATGTAGATAAAGACATTGAGTTTGTCTTCGACTTAGAAGTAAGACATTTGCTGGGTGAGTTAAATGGGCTTGGCCCAAAGATTTGACGTCGTCTGGGCTACCGAAGGGCACATAACTTATAATGAAAAGTTGAATATAGTAATGACCAGTCGCGATTGTACATAGTTAATGTAGCCGATTTCAATTCGCAAAAAGACCAGGCAAAAATCCAAAAGTGGAAAAACTGTTCCAATGCTGCTGGTAAGAGGCTAATCCGACGTATTTTTTGACGAGAAATCGAATGGTGCAAACCGCGTTGCTCTCCGACCAATACTTTTGGCTGTAGCCACAAATGAATAATCATTGATGTCAAGATCACGTGCCCAGCAACGGCTCTTACTCCATGGAAACCAAGGAAATTTGCAATTTTTCAACAGCTGGAGATGCCTGGCCCAATTGCGCATCTTTTGGCACCTTATTGATGTGGGTCAGTGTTCAATTGTACTTTTTACAGCGGACTGTATCAAGTACCTTGTGTTTTTTTTATATACAAATGGTGTGGTTTTTCTACATGTAGATAAAGACATTGAGTTTGTCTTCGACTTAGAAGTAAGACATTTGCTGGGTGAGTTAAATGGGCTTGGCCCAAAGATTTGACGTCGTCTGGGCTACCGAAGGGCACATAACTTATAATGAAAAGTTGAATATAGTAATGACCAGTCGCGATTGTACATAGTTAATGTAGCCGATTTCAATTCGCAAAAAGACCAGGCAAAAATCCAAAAGTGGAAAAACTGTTCCAATGCTGCTGGTGAGAGGCTAATCCGACGTATTTTTTGACGAGAAATCGAATGGTGCAAACCGCGTTGCTCTCCGACCAATACTTTTGGCTGTAGCCACAAATGAATAATCATTGATGTCAAGATCACGTGCCCGGCAACGGCTCTTACTCCATGGAAACCAAGGAAATTTGCAATTTTTCAACAGCTGGAGATGCCTGGCCCAATTGCGCATCTTTTGGCACCTTATTGATGTGGGTCAGTGTTCAATTGTACTTTTTACAGCGGACTGTATCAAGTACCTTGTGTTTTTTTTATATACAAATGGTGTGGTTTTTCTACATGTAGATAAAGACATTGAGTTTGTCTTCGACTTAGAAGTAAGACATTTGCTGGGTGAGTTAAATGGGCTTGGCCCAAAGATTTGACGTCGTCTGGGCTACCGAAGGGCACATAACTTATAATGAAAAGTTGAATATAGTAATGACCAGTCGCGATTGTACATAGTTAATGTAGCCGATTTCAATTAGCAAAAAGACCAGGCAAAAATCCAAAAGTGGAAAAACTGTTCCAATGCTGCTGGTAAGAGGCTAATCCGACGTATTTTTTGACGAGAAATCGAATGGTGCAAACCGCGTTGCTCTCCGACCAATACTTTTGGCTGTAGCCACAAATGAATAATCATTGATGTCAAGATCACGTGCCCAGCAACGGCTCTTACTCCATGGAAACCAAGGAAATTTGCAATTTTTAAACAGCTGGAGATGCCTGGCCCAATTGCGCATCTTTTGGCACCTTATTGATGTGGGTCAGTGTTCAATTGTACTTTTTACAGCGGACTGTATCAAGTACCTTGTGTTTTTTTTATATACAAATGGTGTGGTTTTTCTACATGTAGATAAAGACATTGAGTTTGTCTTCGACTTAGAAGTAAGACATTTGCTGGGTGAGTTAAATGGGCTTGGCCCAAAGATTTGACGTCGTCTGGGCTACCGAAGGGCACATAACTTATAATGAAAAGTTGAATATAGTAATGACCAGTCGCGATTGTACATAGTTAATGTAGCCGATTTCAATTCGCAAAAAGACCAGGCAAGAATCCAAAAGTAGAAAAACTGTTCCAATGCTGTTGTTAAGAGGCTAATCCGACGTATTTTTTGACGAGAAATCGAATGGTGCAAACCGCGTTGCTCTCCAACCAATACTTTTGGCTGTAGCCACAAATGAATAATCATTGATGTCAAGATCACGTGCCCAGCAACGGCTCTTACTCCATGGAAACCAAGGAAATTTGCAATTTTTCAACAGCTGGAGATGCCTGGCCCAATTGCGCATCTTTTGGCACCTTATTGATGTGGGTCAGTGTTCAATTGTACTTTTTACAGCGGACTGTATCAAGTACCTTGTGTTTTTTTTATATACAAATGGTGT
Organism: Liolophura sinensis; assembly: GCF_032854445.1. Taxonomy (NCBI): domain Eukaryota; kingdom Metazoa; phylum Mollusca; class Polyplacophora; order Chitonida; family Chitonidae; genus Liolophura; species Liolophura sinensis. The sequence continues at coordinate 44,837 of NW_027018232.1, read as the reverse complement.
GGTTTTTCTACATGTAGATAAAGACATTGAGTTTGTCTTCGACTTAGAAGTAAGACATTTGCTGGGTGAGTTAAATGGGCTTGGCCCAAAGATTTGACGTCGTCTGGGCTACCGAAGGGCACATAACTTATAATGAAAAGTTGAATATAGTAATGACCAGTCGCGATTGTACATAGTTAATGTAGCCGATTTCAATTAGCAAAAAGACCAGGCAAAAATCCAAAAGTGGAAAAACTGTTCCAATGCTGCTGGTAAGAGGCTAATCCGACGTATTTTTTGACGAGAAATCGAATGGTGCAAACCGCGTTGCTCTCCGACCAATACTTTTGGCTGTAGCCACAAATGAATAATCATTGATGTCAAGATCACGTGCCCAGCAACGGCTCTTACTCCATGGAAACCAAGGAAATTTGCAATTTTTCAACAGCTGGAGATGCCTGGCCCAATTGCGCATCTTTTGGCACCTTATTGATGTGGGTCAGTGTTCAATTGTACTTTTTACAGCGGACTGTATCAAGTACCTTGTGTTTTTTTTATATACAAATGGTGTGGTTTTTCTACATGTAGATAAAGACATTGAGTTTGTCTTCGACTTAGAAGTAAGACATTTGCTGGGTGAGTTAAATGGGCTTGGCCCAAAGATTTGACGTCGTCTGGGCTACCGAAGGGCACATAACTTATAATGAAAAAGTTGAATATAGTAATGACCAGTCGCGATTGTACATAGTTAATGTAGCCGATTTCAATTAGCAAAAAGACCAGGCAAAAATCCAAAAGTGGAAAAACTGTTCCAATGCTGCTGGTAAGAGGCTAATCCGACGTATTTTTTGACGAGAAATCGAATGGTGCAAACCGCGTTGCTCTCCGACCAATACTTTTGGCTGTAGCCACAAATGAATAATCATTGATGTCAAGATCACGTGCCCAGCAACGGCTCTTACTCCATGGAAACCAAGGAAATTTGCAATTTTTAAACAGCTGGAGATGCCTGGCCCAATTGCGCATCTTTTGGCACCTTATTGATGTGGGTCAGTGTTCAATTGTACTTTTTACAGCGGACTGTATCAAGTACCTTGTGTTTTTTTTATATACAAATGGTGTGGTTTTTCTACATGTAGATAAAGACATTGAGTTTGTCTTCGACTTAGAAGTAAGACATTTGCTGGGTGAGTTAAATGGGCTTGGCCCAAAGATTTGACGTCGTCTGGGCTACCGAAGGGCACATAACTTATAATGAAAAGTTGAATATAGTAATGACCAGTCGCGATTGTACATAGTTAATGTAGCCGATTTCAATTCGCAAAAAGACCAGGCAAGAATCCAAAAGTAGAAAAACTGTTCCAATGCTGTTGTTAAGAGGCTAATCCGACGTATTTTTTGACGAGAAATCGAATGGTGCAAACCGCGTTGCTCTCCAACCAATACTTTTGGCTGTAGCCACAAATGAATAATCATTGATGTCAAGATCACGTGCCCAGCAACGGCTCTTACTCCATGGAAACCAAGGAAATTTGCAATTTTTCAACAGCTGGAGATGCCTGGCCCAATTGCGCATCTTTTGGCACCTTATTGATGTGGGTCAGTGTTCAATTGTACTTTTTACAGCGGACTGTATCAAGTACCTTGTGTTTTTTTTTATATACAAATGGTGTGGTTTTTCTACATGTAGATAAAGACATTGAGTTTGTCTTCGACTTAGAAGTAAGACATTTGCTGGGTGAGTTAAATGGGCTTGGCCCAAAGATTTGACGTCGTCTGGGCTACCGAAGGGCACATAACTTATAATGAAAAGTTGAATATAGTAATGACCAGTCGCGATTGTACATAGTTAATGTAGCCCATTTCAATTCGCAAAAAGACCAGGCAAAAATCCAAAAGTGGAAAAACTGTTCCAATGCTGCTGGTAAGAGGCTAATCCGACGTATTTTTTGACGAGAAATCGAATGGTGCAAACCGCGTTGCTCTCCGACCAATACTTTTGGCTGTAGCCACAAATGAATAATCATTGATGTCAAGATCACGTGCCCAGCAACGGCTCTTACTCCATGGAAACCAAGGAAATTTGCAATTTTTCAACAGCTGGAGATGCCTGGCCCAATTACGCATCTTTTGGCACCTTATTGATGTGGGTCAGTGTTCAATTGTACTTTTTACAGCGGACTGTATCAAGTACCTTGTGTTTTTTTTATATACAAATGGTGTGGTTTTTCTACATGTAGATAAAGACATTGAGTTTGTCTTCGACTTAGAAGTAAGACATTTGCTGGGTGAGTTAAATGGGCTTGGCCCAAAGATTTGACGTCGTCTGGGCTACCGAAGGGCACATAACTTATAATGAAAAGTTGAATATAGTAATGACCAGTCGCGATTGTACATAGTTAATGTAGCCCATTTCAATTCGCAAAAAGACCAGGCAAAAATCCAAAAGTGGAAAAACTGTTCCAATGCTGCTGGTAAGAGGCTAATCCGACGTATTTTTTGACGAGAAATCGAATGGTGCAAACCGCGTTGCTCTCCGACCAATACTTTTGGCTGTAGCCACAAATGAATAATCATTGATGTCAAGATCACGTGCCCAGCAACGGCTCTTACTCCATGGAAACCAAGGAAATTTGCAATTTTTCAACAGCTGGAGATGCCTGGCCCAATTGCGCATCTTTTGGCACCTTATTGATGTGGGTCAGTGTTCAATTGTACTTTTTACAGCGGACTGTATCAAGTACCTTGTGTTTTTTTTATATACAAATGGTGTGGTTTTTCTACATGTAGATAAAGACATTGAGTTTGTCTTCGACTTAGAAGTAAGACATTTGCTGGGTGAGTTAAATGGGCTTGGCCCAAAGATTTGACGTCGTCTGGGCTACCGAAGGGCACATAACTTATAATGAAAAGTTGAATATAGTAATGACCAGTCGCGATTGTACATAGTTAATGTAGCCGATTTCAATTCGCAAAAAGACCAGGCAAAAATCCAAAAGTGGAAAAACTGTTCCAATGCTGCTGGTAAGAGGCTAATCCGACGTATTTTTTGACGAGAAATCGAATGGTGCAAACCGCGTTGCTCTCCGACCAATACTTTTGGCTGTAGCCACAAATGAATAATCATTGATGTCAAGATCACGTGCCCAGCAACGGCTCTTACTCCATGGAAACCAAGGAAATTTGCAATTTTTCAACAGCTGGAGATGCCTGGCCCAATTGCGCATCTTTTGGCACCTTATTGATGTGGGTCAGTGTTCAATTGTACTTTTTACAGCGGACTGTATCAAGTACCTTGTGTTATTTTTATATACAAATGGTGTGGTTTTTCTACATGTAGATAAAGACATTGAGTTTGTCTTCGACTTAGAAGTAAGACATTTGCTGGGTGAGTTAAATGGGCTTGGCCCAAAGATTTGACGTCGTCTGGGCTACCGAAGGGCACATAACTTATAATGAAAAGTTGAATATAGTAATGACCAGTCGCGATTGTACATAGTTAATGTAGCCGATTTCAATTCGCAAAAAGACCAGGCAAAAATCCAAAAGTGGAAAAACTGTTCCAATGCTGCTGGTAAGAGGCTAATCCGACGTATTTTTTGACGAGAAATCGAATGGTGCAAACCGCGTTGCTCTCCGACCAATACTTTTGGCTGTAGCCACAAATGAATAATCATTGATGTCAAGATCACGTGCCCAGCAACGGCTCTTACTCCATGGAAACCAAGGAAATTTGCAATTTTTCAACAGCTGGAGATGCCTGGCCCAATTGCGCATCTTTTGGCACCTTATTGATGTGGGTCAGTGTTCAATTGTACTTTTTACAGCGGACTGTATCAAGTACCTTGTGTTTTTTTTATATACAAATGGTGTGGTTTTTCTACATGTAGATAAAGACATTGAGTTTGTCTTCGACTTAGAAGTAAGACATTTGCTGGGTGAGTTAAATGGGCTTGGCCCAAAGATTTGACGTCGTCTGGGCTACCGAAGGGCACATAACTTATAATGAAAAGTTGAATATAGTAATGACCAGTCGCGATTGTACATAGTTAATGTAGCCGATTTCAATTCGCAAAAAGACCAGGCAAAAATCCAAAAGTGGAAAAACTGTTCCAATGCTGCTGGTGAGAGGCTAATCCGACGTATTTTTTGACGAGAAATCGAATGGTGCAAACCGCGTTGCTCTCCGACCAATACTTTTGGCTGTAGCCACAAATGAATAATCATTGATGTCAAGATCACGTGCCCGGCAACGGCTCTTACTCCATGGAAACCAAGGAAATTTGCAATTTTTCAACAGCTGGAGATGCCTGGCCCAATTGCGCATCTTTTGGCACCTTATTGATGTGGGTCAGTGTTCAATTGTACTTTTTACAGCGGACTGTATCAAGTACCTTGTGTTTTTTTTTATATACAAATGGTGTGGTTTTTCTACATGTAGATAAAGACATTGAGTTTGTCTTCGACTTAGAAGTAAGACATTTGCTGGGTGAGTTAAATGGGCTTGGCCCAAAGATTTGACGTCGTCTGGGCTACCGAAGGGCACATAACTTATAATGAAAAGTTGAATATAGTAATGACCAGTCGCGATTGTACATAGTTAATGTAGCCGATTTCAATTAGCAAAAAGACCAGGCAAAAATCCAAAAGTGGAAAAACTGTTCCAATGCTGCTGGTAAGAGGCTAATCCGACGTATTTTTTGACGAGAAATCGAATGGTGCAAACCGCGTTGCTCTCCGACCAATACTTTTGGCTGTAGCCACAATGAATAATCATTGATGTCAAGATCACGTGCCCAGCAACGGCTCTTACTCCATGGAAACCAAGGAAATTTGCAATTTTTAAACAGCTGGAGATGCCTGGCCCAATTGCGCATCTTTTGGCACCTTATTGATGTGGGTCAGTGTTCAATTGTACTTTTTACAGCGGACTGTATCAAGTACCTTGTGTTTTTTTTATATACAAATGGTGTGGTTTTTCTACATGTAGATAAAGACATTGAGTTTGTCTTCGACTTAGAAGTAAGACATTTGCTGGGTGAGTTAAATGGGCTTGGCCCAAAGATTTGACGTCGTCTGGGCTACCGAAGGGCACATAACTTATAATGAAAAGTTGAATATAGTAATGACCAGTCGCGATTGTACATAGTTAATGTAGCCGATTTCAATTCGCAAAAAGACCAGGCAAGAATCCAAAAGTAGAAAAACTGTTCCAATGCTGTTGTTAAGAGGCTAATCCGACGTATTTTTTGACGAGAAATCGAATGGTGCAAACCGCGTTGCTCTCCAACCAATACTTTTGGCTGTAGCCACAAATGAATAATCATTGATGTCAAGATCACGTGCCCAGCAACGGCTCTTACTCCATGGAAACCAAGGAAATTTGCAATTTTTCAACAGCTGGAGATGCCTGGCCCAATTGCGCATCTTTTGGCACCTTATTGATGTGGGTCAGTGTTCAATTGTACTTTTTACAGCGGACTGTATCAAGTACCTTGTGTTTTTTTTTATATACAAATGGTGTGGTTTTTCTACATGTAGATAAAGACATTGAGTTTGTCTTCGACTTAGAAGTAAGACATTTGCTGGGTGAGTTAAATGGGCTTGGCCCAAAGATTTGACGTCGTCTGGGCTACCGAAGGGCACATAACTTATAATGAAAAGTTGAATATAGTAATGACCAGTCGCGATTGTACATAGTTAATGTAGCCGATTTCAATTAGCAAAAAGACCAGGCAAAAATCCAAAAGTGGAAAAACTGTTCCAATGCTGCTGGTAAGAGGCTAATCCGACGTATTTTTTGACGAGAAATCGAATGGTGCAAACCGCGTTGCTCTCCGACCAATACTTTTGGCTGTAGCCACAAATGAATAATCATTGATGTCAAGATCACGTGCCCAGCAACGGCTCTTACTCCATGGAAACCAAGGAAATTTGCAATTTTTCAACAGCTGGAGATGCCTGGCCCAATTGCGCATCTTTTGGCACCTTATTGATGTGGGTCAGTGTTCAATTGTACTTTTTACAGCGGACTGTATCAAGTACCTTGTGTTTTTTTTATATACAAATGGTGTGGTTTTTCTACATGTAGATAAAGACATTGAGTTTGTCTTCGACTTAGAAGTAAGACATTTGCTGGGTGAGTTAAATGGGCTTGGCCCAAAGATTTGACGTCGTCTGGGCTACCGAAGGGCACATAACTTATAATGAAAAGTTGAATATAGTAATGACCAGTCGCGATTGTACATAGTTAATGTAGCCGATTTCAATTAGCAAAAAGACCAGGCAAAAATCCAAAAGTGGAAAAACTGTTCCAATGCTGCTGGTAAGAGGCTAATCCGACGTATTTTTTGACGAGAAATCGAATGGTGCAAACCGCGTTGCTCTCCGACCAATACTTTTGGCTGTAGCCACAAATGAATAATCATTGATGTCAAGATCACGTGCCCAGCAACGGCTCTTACTCCATGGAAACCAAGGAAATTTGCAATTTTTAAACAGCTGGAGATGCCTGGCCCAATTGCGCATCTTTTGGCACCTTATTGATGTGGGTCAGTGTTCAATTGTACTTTTTACAGCGGACTGTATCAAGTACCTTGTGTTTTTTTTATATACAAATGGTGTGGTTTTTCTACATGTAGATAAAGACATTGAGTTTGTCTTCGACTTAGAAGTAAGACATTTGCTGGGTGAGTTAAATGGGCTTGGCCCAAAGATTTGACGTCGTCTGGGCTACCGAAGGGCACATAACTTATAATGAAAAGTTGAATATAGTAATGACCAGTCGCGATTGTACATAGTTAATGTAGCCGATTTCAATTCGCAAAAAGACCAGGCAAGAATCCAAAAGTAGAAAAACTGTTCCAATGCTGTTGTTAAGAGGCTAATCCGACGTATTTTTTGACGAGAAATCGAATGGTGCAAACCGCGTTGCTCTCCAACCAATACTTTTGGCTGTAGCCACAAATGAATAATCATTGATGTCAAGATCACGTGCCCAGCAACGGCTCTTACTCCATGGAAACCAAGGAAATTTGCAATTTTTCAACAGCTGGAGATGCCTGGCCCAATTGCGCATCTTTTGGCACCTTATTGATGTGGGTCAGTGTTCAATTGTACTTTTTACAGCGGACTGTATCAAGTACCTTGTGTTTTTTTTATATACAAATGGTGTGGTTTTTCTACATGTAGATAAAGACATTGAGTTTGTCTTCGACTTAGAAGTAAGACATTTGCTGGGTGAGTTAAATGGGCTTGGCCCAAAGATTTGACGTCGTCTGGGCTACCGAAGGGCACATAACTTATAATGAAAAGTTGAATATAGTAATGACCAGTCGCGATTGTACATAGTTAATGTAGCCGATTTCAATTAGCAAAAAGACCAGGCAAAAATCCAAAAGTGGAAAAACTGTTCCAATGCTGCTGGTAAGAGGCTAATCCGACGTATTTTTTGACGAGAAATCGAATGGTGCAAACCGCGTTGCTCTCCGACCAATACTTTTGGCTGTAGCCACAAATGAATAATCATTGATGTCAAGATCACGTGCCCAGCAACGGCTCTTACTCCATGGAAACCAAGGAAATTTGCAATTTTTCAACAGCTGGAGATGCCTGGCCCAATTGCGCATCTTTTGGCACCTTATTGATGTGGGTCAGTGTTCAATTGTACTTTTTACAGCGGACTGTATCAAGTACCTTGTGTTTTTTTTATATACAAATGGTGTGGTTTTTCTACATGTAGATAAAGACATTGAGTTTGTCTTCGACTTAGAAGTAAGACATTTGCTGGGTGAGTTAAATGGGCTTGGCCCAAAGATTTGACGTCGTCTGGGCTACCGAAGGGCACATAACTTATAATGAAAAGTTGAATATAGTAATGACCAGTCGCGATTGTACATAGTTAATGTAGCCGATTTCAATTCGCAAAAAGACCAGGCAAGAATCCAAGAGTAGAAAAACTGTTCCAATGCTGTTGTTAAGAGGCTAATCCGACGTATTTTTTGACGAGAAATCGAATGGTGCAAACCGCGTTGCTCTCCAACCAATACTTTTGGCTGTAGCCACAAATGAATAATCATTGATGTCAAGATCACGTGCCCAGCAACGGCTCTTACTCCATGGAAACCAAGGAAATTTGCAATTTTTCAACAGCTGGAGATGTCTGGCCCAATTGCGCATCTTTTGGCACCTTATTGATGTGGGTCAGTGTTCAATTGTACTTTTTACAGCGGACTGTATCAAGTACCTTGTGTTTTTTTTATCTACAAATGGTGTGGTTTTTCTACATGTAGATAAAGACATTGAGTTTGTCTTCGACTTAGAAGTAAGACATTTGCTGGGGGAGTTAAATGGGCTTGGCCCAAAGATTTGACGTCGTCTGGGCTACCGAAGGGTACATAACTTATAATGAAAAGTTGAATATAGTAATGACCAGTCGCGATTGTACATAGTTAATGTAGCCCATTTCAATTCGCAAAAAGACCAGGCAAAAATCCAAAAGTGGAAAAACTGTTCCAATGCTGCTGGTAAGAGGCTAATCCGACGTATTTTTTGACGAGAAATCGAATGGTGCAAACCGCGTTGCTCTCCGACCAATACTTTTGGCTGTAGCCACAAATGAATAATCATTGATGTGAAGATCACGTGCCCAGCAACGGCTCTTACTCCATGGAAACCAAGGAAATTTGCAATTTTTCAACAGCTGGAGATGCCTGGCCCAATTACGCATCTTTTGGCACCTTATTGATGTGGGTCAGTGTTCAATTGTACTTTTTACAGCGGACTGTATCAAGTACCTTGTGTTTTTTTTATATACAAATGGTGTGGTTTTTCTACATGTAGATAAAGACATTGAGTTTGTCTTCGACTTAGAAGTAAGACATTTGCTGGGTGAGTTAAATGGGCTTGGCCCAAAGATTTGACGTCGTCTGGGCTACCGAAGGGCACATAACTTATAATGAAAAGTTGAATATAGTAATGACCAGTCGCGATTGTACATAGTTAATGTAGCCCATTTCAATTCGCAAAAAGACCAGGCAAAAATCCAAAAGTGGAAAAACTGTTCCAATGCTGCTGGTAAGAGGCTAATCCGACGTATTTTTTGACGAGAAATCGAATGGTGCAAACCGCGTTGCTCTCCGACCAATACTTTTGGCTGTAGCCACAAATGAATAATCATTGATGTCAAGATCACGTGCCCAGCAACGGCTCTTACTCCATGGAAACCAAGGAAATTTGCAATTTTTCAACAGCTGGAGATGCCTGGCCCAATTGCGCATCTTTTGGCACCTTATTGATGTGGGTCAGTGTTCAATTGTACTTTTTACAGCGGACTGTATCAAGTACCTTGTGTTTTTTTTATATACAAATGGTGTGGTTTTTCTACATGTAGATAAAGACATTGAGTTTGTCTTCGACTTAGAAGTAAGACATTTGCTGGGTGAGTTAAATGGGCTTGGCCCAAAGATTTGACGTCGTCTGGGCTACCGAAGGGCACATAACTTATAATGAAAAGTTGAATATAGTAATGACCAGTCGCGATTGTACATAGTTAAAGTAGCCGATTTCAATTCGCAAAAAGACCAGGCAAAAATCCAAAAGTGGAAAAACTGTTCCAATGCTGCTGGTAAGAGGCTAATCCGACGTATTTTTTGACGAGAAATCGAATGGTGCAAACCGCGTTGCTCTCCGACCAATACTTTTGGCTGTAGCCACAAATGAATAATCATTGATGTCAAGATCACGTGCCCAGCAACGGCTCTTACTCCATGGAAACCAAGGAAATTTGCAATTTTTCAACAGCTGGAGATGCCTGGCCCAATTGCGCATCTTTTGGCACCTTATTGATGTGGGTCAGTGTTCAATTGTACTTTTTACAGCGGACTGTATCAAGTACCTTGTGTTATTTTTATATACAAATGGTGTGGTTTTTCTACATGTAGATAAAGACATTGAGTTTGTCTTCGACTTAGAAGTAAGACATTTGCTGGGTGAGTTAAATGGGCTTGGCCCAAAGATTTGACGTCGTCTGGGCTACCGAAGGGCACATAACTTATAATGAAAAGTTGAATATAGTAATGACCAGTCGCGATTGTACATAGTTAATGTAGCCTATTTCAATTAGCAAAAAGACCAGGTAAAATTCCAAAAGTAAAAAAAAACTGTTCCAATGCTGCTGGTAAAAGGCTAATCCGACGTATTTTTTGACGAGAAATCGAATGGTGCAAACCGCGTTGCTCTCCGACCAATACTTTTGGCTGTAGCCACAAATGAATAATCATTGATGTCAAGATCACGTGCCCAGCAACGGCTCTTACTCCATGGAAACCAAGGAAATTTGCAATTTTTCAACAGCTGGAGATGCCTGGCCCAATTGCGCATCTTTTGGCACCTTATTGATGTGGGTCAGTGTTCAATTGTACTTTTTACAGCGGACTGTATCAAGTACCTTGTGTTTTTTTTTATATACAAATAGTGTGGTTTTTCTACATGTAGATAAAGACATTGAGTTTGTCTTCGACTTAGAAGTAAGACATTTGCTGGGGGAGTTAAATGGGCTTAGCCCAAAGATTTGACGTCGTCTGGGCTACCGAAGGGCACATAACTTATAATGAAAAGTTGAATATAGTAATGACCAGTCGCGATTGTACATAGTTAATGTAGCCGATTTCAATTCGCAAAAAGACCAGGCAAAAATCCAAAAGTGGAAAAACTGTTCCAATGCTGTTGGTAAGAGGCTAATCCGACGTATTTTTTGACGAGAAATCGAATGGTGCAAACCGCGTTGCTCTCCGACCAATACTTTTGGCTGTAGCCACAAATGAATAATCATTGATGTCAAGATCACGTGCCCAGCAACGGCTCTTACTCCATGGAAACCAAGGAAATTTGCAATTTTTCAACAGCTGGAGATGCCTGGCCCAATTGCGCATCTTTTGGCACCTTATTGATGTGGGTCAGTGTTCAATTGTATCTTTTACAGCGGACTGTATCAAGTACCTTGTGTTTTTTTATATACAAATGGTGTGGTTTTTCTACATGTAGATAAAGACATTGAGATTATCTTCGACTTAGAAGTAAGACAACTCCTGGGTGAGTTAAATGGGCTTGGCCCAAAGATTTGACGTCGTCTGGGCTACCGAAGGGCACATAACTTATAATGAAAAGTTGAATATAGTAATGACCAGTCGCGATTGTACATAGTTAATGTAGCCGATTTCAATTCGCAAAAAGACCAGGCAAAAATCCAAAGGTAGAAAAACTGTTCCAATGCTGTTGGTAAGAGGCTAATCCGACGTATTTTTTGACGAGAAATCGAATGGTGCAAACCGCGTTGCTCTCCGACCAATACTTTTGGCTGTAGCCACAAATAAATAATCATTGATGTCAAGATCACGTGCCCAGCAACGGCTCTTACTCCATGGAAACCAAGGAAATTTGCAATTTTTCAACAGCTGGAGATGCCTGGCCCAATTGCGCATCTTTTGGCACCTTATTGATGTGGGTCAGTGTTCAATTGTACTTTTTACAGCGGACTGTATCAAGTACCTTGTGTTTTTTTATTTACAAATGGTGTGGTTTTCTAACATGTAGATAAAGACATTGAGTTTGTCTTCGACTTAGAAGTAAGACAACTGCTGGTTGAGTTAAATGGGCTTGGCCCAAAGATTTGACGTCGTCTGGGCTACCGAAGGGCACATAACTTATAATGAAAAGTTGAATATAGTAATGACCAGTCGCGATTGTACATAGTTAATGTAGCCCATTTCAATTCGCAAAAAGACCAGGCAAAAATCCAAAAGTGGAAAGACTGTTCCAATGCTGCTGGTAAGAGGCTAATCCGACGTATTTTTTGACGAGAAATCGAATGGTGCAAACCGCGTTGCTCTCCGACCAATACTTTTGGCTGTAGCCACAAATGAATAATCATTGATGTCAAGATCACGTGCCCAGCAACGGCTCTTACTCCATGGAAACCAAGGAAATTTGCAATTTTTCAACAGCTGGAGATGCCTGGCCCAATTACGCATCTTTTGGCACCTTATTGATGTGGGTTAGTGTTCAATTGTACTTTTTAGAGCGGACTGTGTCAAGTACCTTGTGTTTTTTTATATACAAATGATGTGGTTTTTCTACATGTAGATAAAGACATTGAGTTTATCTTCGACTTAGAAGTAAGACAACTCCTGGGTGAGTTAAATGGGCTTGGCCCAAAGATTTGACGTCGTCTGGGCTACCGAAGGGCACATAACTTATAATGAAAAGTTGAATATAGTAATGACCAGTCGCGATTGTACATAGTTAATGTAGCCCATTTCAATTCGCAAAAAGACCAGGCAAAAATCCAAAAGTGGAAAAACTGTTCCAATGCTGCTGGTAAGAGGCTAATCCGACGTATTTTTTGACGAGAAATCGAATGGTGCAAACTGCGTTGCTCTCCGACCAATACTTTTGGCTGTAGCCACAAATGAATAATCATTGATGTCAAGATCACGTGCCCAGCAACGGCTCTTACTCCATGGAAACCAAGGAAATTTGCAATTTTTCAACAGCTGGAGATGCCTGGCCCAATTGCGCATCTTTTGGCACCTTATTGATGTGGGTCAGTGTTCAAGTGTACTTTTTTACAGCGGACTGTATCAAGTACCTTGTGTTTTTTTTATATACAAATGGTGTGGTTTTTCTACATGTAGATAAAGACATTGAGTTTGTCTTCGACTTAGAAGTAAGACATTTGCTGGGTGAGTTAAATGGGCTTGGCCCAAAGATTTGACGTCGTCTGGGCTACCGAAGGGCACATAACTTATAATGAAAAGTTGAATATAGTAATGACCAGTCGCGATTGTACATAGTTAATGTAGCCGATTTTAATTCGCAAAAAGACCAGGCAAAAATCCAAAAGTGGAAAAACTGTTCCAATGCTGCTGGTAAGAGGCTAATCCGACGTATTTTTTGACGAGAAATCGAATGGTGCAAACCGCGTTGCTCTCCGACCAATACTTTTGGCTGTAGCCACAAATGAATAATCATTGATGTCAAGATCACGTGCCCAGCAACGGCTCTTACTCCATGGAAACCAAGGAAATTTGCAATTTTCAACAGCTGGAGATGCCTGGCCCAATTGCGCATCTTTTGGCACCTTATTGATGTGGGTCAGTGTTCAATTGTACTTTTTACAGCGGACTGTATCAAGTACCTTGTGTTTTTTTTTATATACAAATGGTGTGGTTTTTCTACATGTAGATAAAGACATTGAGTTTGTCTTCGACTTAGAAGTAAGACATTTGCTGGGTGAGTTAAATGGGCTTGGCCCAAAGATTTGACGTCGTCTGGGCTACCGAAGGGCACATAACTTATAATGAAAAGTTGAATATAGTAATGACCAGTCGCGATTGTACATAGTTAATGTAGCCGATTTCAATTCGCAAAAAGACCAGGCAAAAATCCAAAAGTGGAAAAACTGTTCCAATGCTGCTGGTAAGAGGCTAATCCGACGTATTTTTTGACGAGAAATCGAATGGTGCAAACCGCGTTGCTCTCCGACCAATACTTTTGGCTGTAGCCACAAATGAATAATCATTGATGTCAAGATCACGTGCCCAGCAACGGCTCTTACTCCATGGAAACCAAGGAAATTTGCAATTTTTCAACAGCTGGAGATGCCTGGCCCAATTACGCATCTTTTGGCATCTTATTGATGTGGGTCAGTGTTCAATTGTACTTTTTACAGCGCACTGTATCAAGTACCTTGTGTTTTTTTTATATACAAATGGTGTGGTTTTTCTACATGTAGATAAAGACATTGAGTTTGTCTTCGACTTAGAAGTAAGACATTTGCTGGGTGAGTTAAATGGGCTTGGCCCAAAGATTTGACGTCGTCTGGGCTACCGAAGGGCACATAACTTATAATGAAAAGTTGAATATAGTAATGACCAGTCGCGATTGTACATAGGTAATGTAGCTGATTTCAATTAGCAAAAAGACCAGGCAAAAATCCAAAATTGGAAAAACTGTTCCAATGCTGCTGATAAGAGGCTAATCCGACGTATTTTTTGACGAGAAATCGAATGGTGCAAACCGCGTTGCTCTCCGACCAATACTTTTGGCTGTAGCCACAAATGAATAATCATTGATGTCAAGATCACGTGCCCAGCAACGGCTCTTACTCCATGGAAACCAAGGAAATTTGCAATTTTTCAACAGCTGGAGATGCCTGGCCCAATTGCGCATCTTTTGGCACCTTATTGATGTGGGTCAGTGTTCAATTGTACTATTTACAGCGCACTGTATCAAGTACCTTGTGTTTTTTTTTATATACAAATGGTGTGGTTTTTCTACATGTAGATAAAGACATTGAGTTTGTCTTCGACTTAGAAGTAAGACATTTGCTGGGTGAGTTAAATGGGCTTGGCCCAAAGATTTGACGTCGTCTGGGCTACCGAAGGGCACATAACTTATAATGAAAAGTTGAATATAGTAATGACCAGTCGCGATTGTACATAGTTAATGTAGCCCATTTCAATTCGCAAAAAGACCAGGCAAAAATCCAAAAGTGGAAAAACTCTTCCAATGCTGCTGGTAAGAGGCTAATCCGACGTATTTTTTGACGAGAAATCGAATGGTGCAAACCGCGTTGCTCTCCGACCAATACTTTTGGCTGTAGCCACAAATGAATAATCATTGATGTCAAGATCACGTGCCCAGCAACGGCTCTTACTCCATGGAAACCAAGGAAATTTGCAATTTTTCAACAGCTGGAGATGCCTGGCCCAATTGCGCATCTTTTGGCACCTTATTGATGTGGGTCAGTGTTCAATTGTACTTTTTACAGCGGACTGTATCAAGTACCTTGTGTTTTTTTTATATACAAATGGTGTGGTTTTTCTACATGTAGATAAAGATATTGAGTTTATCTTCGACTTAGAAGTAAGACAACTCCTGGTTGAGTTAAATGGGCTTGGCCCAAAGATTTGACGTCGTCTGGGCTACCGAAGGGCACATAACTTATAATGAAAAGTTGAATATAGTAATGACCAGTCGCGATTGTACATAGTTAATGTAGCCCATTTCAATTCGCAAAAAGACCAGGCAAAAATCCAAAAGTGGAAAAACTGTTCCAATGCTGCTGGTAAGAGGCTAATCCGACGTATTTTTTGACGAGAAATCGAATGGTGCAAACCGCGTTGCTCTCCGACCAATACTTTTGGCTGTAGCCACAAATGAATAATCATTGATGTCAAGATCACGTGCCCACCAACGGCTCTTACTCCATGGAAACCAAGGAAATTTGCAATTTTTCAACAGCTGGAGATGCCTGGCCCAATTGCGCATCTTTTGGCACCTTATTGATGTGGGTCAGTGTTCAATTGTACTTTTTACAGCGGACTGTATCAAGTACCTTGTGTTTTTTTTATATACAAATGGTGTGGTTTTTCTACATGTAGATAAAGACATTGAGTTTGTCTTCGACTTAGAAGTAAGACATTTGCTGGGTGAGTTAAATGGGCTTGGCCCAAAGATTTGACGTCGTCTGGGCTACCGAAGGGCACATAACTTATAATGAAAAGTTGAATATAGTAATGACCAGTCGCGATTGTACATAGTTAATGTAGCCGATTTCAATTCGCAAAAAGACCAGGCAAAAATCGAAAAGTAGAAAAACTGTTCCAATGCTGCTGGTAAGAGGCTAATCCGACGTATTTTTTGACGAGAAATCGAATGGTGCAAACCGCGTTGCTCTCCGACCAATACTTTTGGCTGTAGCCACAAATGAATAATCATTGATGTCAAGATCACGTGCCCAGCAACGGCTCTTACTCCATGGAAACCAAGGAAATTTGCAATTTTTCAACAGCTGGAGATGCCTGGCCCAATTGCGCATCTTTTGGCACCTTATTGATGTGGGTCAGTGTTCAATTGTACTTTTTACAGCGGACTGTATCAAGTACCTTGTGTTTTTTTTATATACAAATGGTGTGGTTTTTCTACATGTAGATAAAGACATTGAGTTTGTCTTCGACTTAGAAGTAAGACATTTGCTGGGTGAGTTAAATGGGCTTGGCCCAAAGATTTGACGTCGTCTGGGCTACCGAAGGGCACATAACTTATAATGAAAAGTTGAATATAGTAATGACCAGTCGCGATTGTACATAGTTAAAGTAGCCGATTTCAATTCGCAAAAAGACCAGGCAAAAATCCAAACGTGGAAAAACTGTTCCAATGCTGCTGGTAAGAGGCTAATCCGACGTATTTTTTGACGAGAAATCGAATGGTGCAAACCGCGTTGCTCTCCGACCAATACTTTTGGCTGTAGCCACAAATGAATAATCATTGATGTCAAGATCACGTGCCCAGCAACGGCTCTTACTCCATGGAAACCAAGGAAATTTGCAATTTTTCAACAGCTGGAGATGCCTGGCCCAATTGCGCATCTTTTGGCACCTTATTGATGTGGGTCAGTGTTCAATTGTACTTTTTACAGCGGACTGTATCAAGTACCTTGTGTTATTTTTATATACAAATGGTGTGGTTTTTCTACATGTAGATAAAGACATTAAGTTTGTCTTCGAATTAGAAGTAAGACATTTGCTGGGTGAGTTAAATGGGCTTGGCCCAAAGATTTGACGTCGTCTGGGCTACCGAAGGGCACATAACTTGTAATGAAAAGTTGAATATAGTAATGACCAGTCGCGATTGTACATAGTTAATGTAGCCTATTTCAATTAGCAAAAAGACCAGGTAAAATTCCAAAAGTAAAAAAAAACTGTTCCAATGCTGCTGGTAAGAGACTAATCCGACGTATTTTTTGACGAGAAATCGAATGGTGCAAACCGCGTTGCTCTCCGACCAATACTTTTGGCTGTAGCCACAAATGAATAATCATTGATGTCAAGATCACGTGCCCAGCAACGGCTCTTACTCCATGGAAACCAAGGAAATTTGCAATTTTTCAACAGCTGGAGATGCCTGGCCCAATTGCGCATCTTTTGGCACCTTATTGATGTGGGTCAGTGTTCAATTGTACTTTTTACAGCGGACTGTATCAAGTACCTTGTGTTTTTTTTTATATACAAATAGTGTGGTTTTTCTACATGTAGATAAAGACATTGAGTTTGTCTTCGACTTAGAAGTAAGACATTTGCTGGGGGAGTTAAATGGGCTTAGCCCAAAGATTTGACGTCGTCTGGGCTACCGAAGGGCACATAACTTATAATGAAAAGTTGAATATAGTAATGACCAGTCGCGATTGTACATAGTTAATGTAGCCGATTTCAATTCGCAAAAAGACCAGGCAAAAATCCAAAAGTGGAAAAACTGTTCCAATGCTGTTGGTAAGAGGCTAATCCGACGTATTTTTTGACGAGAAATCCAATGGTGCAAACCGCGTTGCTCTCCGACCAATACTTTTGGCTGTAGCCACAAATGAATAATCATTGATGTCAAGATCACGTGCCCAGCAACGGCTCTTACTCCATGGAAACCAAGGAAATTTGCAATTTTTCAACAGCTGGAGATGCCTGGCCCAATTGCGCATCTTTTGGCACCTTATTGATGTGGGTCAGTGTTCAATTGTACTTTTTACAGCGGACTGTATCAAGTACCTTGTGTTTTTTTTTATATACAAATAGTGTGGTTTTTCTACATGTAGATAAAGACATTGAGTTTGTCTTCGACTTAGAAGTAAGACATTTGCTGGGGGAGTTAAATGGGCTTCGCCCAAAGATTTGACGTCGTCTGGGCTACCGAAGGGCACATAACTTATAATGAAAAGTTGAATATAGTAATGACCAGTCGCGATTGTACATAGTTAATGTAGCCGATTTCAATTCGCAAAAAGACCAGGCAAAAATCCAAAAGTGGAAAAACTGTTCCAATGCTGTTGGTAAGAGGCTAATCCGACGTATTTTTTGACGAGAAATCGAATGGTGCAAACCGCGTTGCTCTCCGACCAATACTTTTGGCTGTAGCCACAAATGAATAATCATTGATGTCAAGATCACGTGCCCAGCAACGGCTCTTACTCCATGGAAACCAAGGAAATTTGCAATTTTTCAACAGCTGGAGATGCCTGGCCCAATTGCGCATCTTTTGGCACCTTATTGATGTGGGTCAGTGTTCAATTGTACTTTTTACAGCGGACTGTATCAAGTACCTTGTGTTTTTTTATATACAAATGGTGTGGTTTTTCTACATGTAGATAAAGACATTGAGATTATCTTCGACTTAGAAGTAAGACAACTCCTGGGTGAGTTAAATGGGCTTGGCCCAAAGATTTGACGTCGTCTGGGCTACCGAAGGGCACATAACTTATAATGAAAAGTTGAATATAGTAATGACCAGTCGCGATTGTACATAGTTAATGTAGCCGATTTCAATTCGCAAAAAGACCAGGCAAAAATCCAAAAGTGGAAAGACTGTTCCAATGCTGCTGGTAAGAGGCTAATCCGACGTATTTTTTGACGAGAAATCGAATGGTGCAAACCGCGTTGCTCTCCGACCAATACTTTTGGCTGTAGCCACAAATGAATAATCATTGATGTCAAGATCACGTGCCCAGCAACGGCTCTTACTCCATGGAAACCAAGGAAATTTGCAATTTTTCAACAGCTGGAGATGTCTGGCCCAATTGCGCATCTTTTGGCACCTTATTGATGTGGGTCAGTGTTCAATTGTACTTTTTACAGCGGACTGTATCAAGTACCTTGTGTTTTTTTTATATACAAATGGTGTGGTTTTTCTACATGTAGATAAAGACATTGAGTTTGTCTTTGACTTAGAAGTAAGACATTTGCTGGGTGAGTTAAATGGGCTTGGCCCAAAGATTTGACGTCGTCTGGGCTACCGAAGGGCACATAACTTATAATGAAAAGTTGAATATAGTAATGACCAGTCGCGATTGTACATAGTTAATGTAGCCCATTTCAATTCGCAAAAAGACCAGGCAAAAATCCAAAAGTGGAAAAACTGTTCCAATGCTGCTGGTAAGAGGCTAATCCGACGTATTTTTTGACGAGAAATCGAATGGTGCAAACCGCGTTGCTCTCCGACCAATACTTTTGGCTGTAGCCACAAATGAATAATCATTGATGTCGAGATCACGTGCCCAGCAACGGCTCTTACTCCATGGAAACCAAGGAAATTTGCAATTTTTCAACAGCTGGAGATGCCTGGCCCAACTGCGCATCTTTTGGCACCTTATTGATGTGGGTCAGTGTTCAATTGTACTTTTTACAGCGGACTGTATCAAGTACCTTTTGTTTTTTTATATACAAATGGTGTGGTTTTTCTACATGTAGATAAAGACATTGAGTTTATCTTCGACTTAGAAGTAAGACAACTCCTGGGTGAGTTAAATGGGCTTGGCCCAAAGATTTGACGTCGTCTGGGCTACCGAAGGGCACATAACTTATAATGAAAAGTTGAATATAGTAATGACCAGTCGCGATTGTACATAGTTAATGTAGCCGATTTCAATTCGCAAAAAGACCAGGCAAAAATCCAAAAGTAGAAAAACTGTTCCAATGCTGTTGGTAAGAGGCTAATCCGACGTATTTTTTGACGAGAAATCGAATGGTGCAAACCGCGTTGCTCTCCGACCAATACGTTTGGCTGTAGCCACAAATGAATAATCATTGATGTCAAGATCACGTGCCCAGCAACGGCTCTTACTCCATGGAAACCAAGGAAATTTGCAATTTTTCAACAGCTGGAGATGTCTGGCCCAATTGCGCATCTTTTGGCACCTTATTGATGTGGGTCAGTGTTCAATTGTACTTTTTACAGCGGACTGTATCAAGTACCTTGTGTTTTTTTTATATACAAATGGTGTGGTTTTTCTACATGTAGATAAAGACATTGAGTTTGTCTTCGACTTAGAAGTAAGACATTTGCTGGGTGAGTTAAATGGGCTTGGCCCAAAGATTTGACGTCGTCTGTGCTACCGAAGGGCACATAACTTATAATGAAAAGTTGAATATAGTAATGACCAGTCGCGATTGTACATAGTTAATGTAGCCCATTTCAATTCGCAAAAAGACCAGGCAAAAATCCAAAAGTGGAAAAACTGTTCCAATGCTGCTGGTAAGAGGCTAATCCGACGTATTTTTTGACGAGAAATCGAATGGTGCAAACTGCGTTGCTCTCCGACCAATACTTTTGGCTGTAGCCACAAATGAATAATCATTGATGTCAAGATCACGTGCCCAGCAACGGCTCTTACTCCATGGAAACCAAGGAAATTTGCAATTTTTCAACAGCTGGAGATGCCTGGCCCAATTGCGCATCTTTTGGCACCTTATTGATGTGGGTCAGTGTTCAATTGTACTTTTTACAGCGGACTGTATCAAGTACCTTGTGTTTTTTTTATATACAAATGGTGTGGTTTTTCTACATGTAGATAAAGACATTGAGTTTGTCTTCGACTTAGAAGTAAGACATTTGCTGGGTGAGTTAAATGGGCTTGGCCCAAAGATTTGACGTCGTCTGGGCTACCGAAGGGCACATAACTTATAATGAAAAGTTGAATATAGTAATGACCAGTCGCGATTGTACATAGTTAATGTAGCCGATTTCAATTCGCAAAAAGACCAGGCAAAAATCCAAAAGTGGAAAAACTGTTCCAATGCTGTTGGTAAGAGGCTAATCCGACGTATTTTTTGACGAGAAATCCAATGGTGCAAACCGCGTTGCTCTCCGACCAATACTTTTGGCTGTAGCCACAAATGAATAATCACTGATGTCAAGATCACGTGCCCAGCAACGGCTCTTACTCCATGGAAACCAAGGAAATTTGCAATTTTTCAACAGCTGGAGATGCCTGGCCCAATTGCGCATCTTTTGGCACTTTATTGATGTGGGTCAGTGTTCAATTGTACTTTTTACAGCGGACTGTATCAAGTACCTTGTGTTTTTTTATATACAAATGGTGTGGTTTTTCCACATGTAGATAAAGACATTGAGTTTATCTTCGACTTAGAAGTAAGACAACTCCTGGGTGAGTTAAATGGGCTTGGCCCAAAGATTTGACGTCGTCTGGGCTACCGAAGGGCACATAACTTATAATGAAAAGTTGAATATAGTAATGACCAGTCGCGATTGTACATAGTTAATGTAGCCGATTTCAATTCGCAAAAAGACCAGGCAAAAATCCAAAAGTAGAAAAACTGTTCCAATGCTGTTGGTAAGAGGCTAATCCGACGTATTTTTGACGAGAAATCGAATGGTGCAAACCGCGTTGCTCTCCGACCAATAATTTTGGCTGTAGCCACAAATGAATAATCATTGATGTCAAGATCACGTGCCCAGCAACGGCTCTTACTCCATGGAAACCAAGGAAATTTGCAATTTTTCAACAGCTGGAGATGCCTGGCCCAATTGCGCATCTTTTGGCACCTTATTGATGTGGGTCAGTGTTCAATTGTACTTTTTACAGCGGACTGTATCAAGTACCTTGTGTTTTTTTATATACAAATGGTGTGGTTTTTCTACATGTAGATAAAGACATTGAGTTTGTCTTCGACTTAGAAGTAAGACATTTGCTGGGTGAGTTAAATGGGCTTGGCCCAAAGATTTGACGTCGTCTGGGCTACCGAAGGGCACATAACTTATAATGAAAAGTTGAATATAGTAATGACCAGTCGCGATTGTACATAGTTAATGTAGCCCATTTCAATTCGCAAAAAGACCAGGCAAAAATCCAAAAGTGGAAAAACTGTTCCAATGCTGCTGGTAAGAGGCTAATCCGACGTATTTTTTGACGAGAAATCGAATGGTGCAAACCGCGTTGCTCTCCGACCAATAGGTTTGGCTGTAGCCACAAATGAATAATCATTGATGTCAAGATCACGTGCCCAACAACGGCTCTTACTCCATGGAAACCAAGGAAATTTGCAATTTTTCAACAGCTGGAGATGTCTGGCCCAATTGCGCATCTTTTGGCACCTTATTGATGTGGGTCAGTGTTCAATTGTACTTTTTACAGCGGACTGTATCAAGTACCTTGTGTTTTTTTTATATACAAATGGTGTGGTTTTTCTACATGTAGATAAAGACATTGAGTTTGTCTTCGACTTAGAAGTAAGACATTTGCTGGGTGAGTTAAATGGGCTTGGCCCAAAGATTTGACGTCGTCTGTGCTACCGAAGGGCACATAACTTATAATGAAAAGTTGAATATAGTAATGACCAGTCGCGATTGTACATAGTTAATGTAGCCCATTTCAATTCGCAAAAAGACCAGGCAAAAATCCAAAAGTGGAAAAACTGTTCCAATGCTGCTGGTAAGAGGCTAATCCGACGTATTTTTTGACGAGAAATCGAATGGTGCAAACCGCGTTGCTCTCCGACCAATACTTTTGGCTGTAGCCACAAATGAATAATCATTGATGTCAAGATCACGTGCCCAGCAACGGCTCTTACTCCATGGAAACCAAGGAAATTTGCAATTTTTCAACAGCTGGAGATGCCTGGCCCAATTGCGCATCTTTTGGCACCTTATTGATGTGGGTCAGTGTTCAAGTGTACCTTTTTACAGCGGACTGTATCAAGTACCTTGTGTTTTTTTATATACAAATGGTGTGGTTTTTCTACATGTAGATAAAGACATTGAGTTTGTCTTCGACTTAGAAGTAAGACATTTGCTGGGTGAGTTAAATGGGCTTGGCCCAAAGATTTGACGTCGTCTGGGCTACCGAAGGGCACATAACTTATAATGAAAAGTTGAATATAGTAATGACCAGTCGCGATTGTACATAGTTAATGTAGCCGATTTCAATTCGCAAAAAGACCAGGCAAAAATCCAAAAGTGGAAAAACTGTTCCAATGCTGCTGGTAAGAGGCTAATCCGACGTATTTTTTGACGAGAAATCGAATGGTGCAAACTGCGTTGCTCTCCGACCAATACTTTTGGCTGTAGCCACAAATGAATAATCATTGATGTCAAGATCACGTGCCCAGCAACGGCTCTTACTCCATGGAAACCAAGGAAATTTGCAATTTTTCAACAGCTGGAGATGCCTGGCCCAATTGCGCATCTTTTGGCACCTTATTGATGTGGGTCAGTGTTCAATTGTACTTTTTCCAGCGGACTGTATCAAGTACCTTGTGTTTTTTTTATATACAAATGGTGTGGTTTTTCTACATGTAGATAAACACATTGAGTTTGTCTTCGACTTAGAAGTAAGACATTTGCTGGGTGAGTTAAATGGGCTTGGCCCAAAGATTTGACGTCGTCTGGGCTACCGAAGGGCACATAACTTATAATGAAAAGTTGAATATAGTAATGACCAGTCGCGATTGTACATAGTTAATGTAGCCTATTTCAATTAGCAAAAAGACCAGGTAAAATTCCAAAAGTAAAAAAAAACTGTTCCAATGCTGCTGGTAAGAGGCTAATCCGACGTATTTTTTGACGAGAAATCGAATGGTGCAAACCGCGTTGCTCTCCGACCAATACTTTTGGCTGTAGCCACAAATGAATAATCATTGATGTCAAGATCACGTGCCCAGCAACGGCTCTTACTCCATGGAAACCAAGGAAATTTGCAACTTTTCAACAGCTGGAGATGCCTGGCCCAATTGCGCATCTTTTGGCACCTTATTGATGTGGGGTCAGTGTTCAATTGTACTTTTTTACAGCGGACTGTATCAAGTACCTTGTGTTTTTTTTTATATACAAATGGTGTGGTTTTTCTACATGTAGATAAAGACATTGAGTTTGTCTTCGACTTAGAAGTAAGACATTTGCTGGGTGAGTTAAATGGGCTTAGCCCAAAGATTTGACGTCGTCTGGGCTACCGAAGGGCACATAACTTATAATGAAAAGTTGAATATAGTAATGACCAGTCGCGATTGTACATAGTTAATGTAGCCGATTTCAATTCGCAAAAAGACCAGGCAAAAATCCAAAAGTGGAAAAACTGTTCCAATGCTGTTGGTAAGAGGCTAATCCGACGTATTTTTTGACGAGAAATCGAATGGTGCAAACCGCGTTGCTCTCGACCAATACTTTTGGGCTGTAGCCACAAATGAATAATCATTGATGTCAAGATCACGTGCCCAGCAACGGCTCTTACTCCATGGAAAACCAAGGAAAATTTGCAATTTTTCAACAAGCTGGAGATGCCTGGCCCAATTGCGCATTCTTTTGGCACCTTATTGATGTGGGTCAGTGTTCAATTGTACTTTTACAGCGGACTGTATCAAGTACCTTGTGTTTTTTTTTATATACAAATGGTGTGGTTTTTCCACATGTAGATAAAGACATTGAGTTTATCTTCGACTTAGAAGTAAGACAACTCCTGGGTGAGTAAATGGGCTTGGCCCAAAGATTTGACGTCGTCTGGGCTACCGAAGGGCACATAACTTATAATGAAAAGTTGAATATAGTAATGACCAGTCGCGATTGTACATAGTTAATGTAGCCTATTTCAATTAGCAAAAAGACCAGGTAAAATTCCAAAAGTAAAAAAAAAACTGTTCCAATGCTGCTGGTAAGAGGCTAATCCGACGTATTTTTGACGAGAAATCGAATGGTGCAAAACCGCGTTGCTCTCCGACCAATACTTTTGGCTGTAGCCACAAATGAATAATCATTGATGTCAAGAATCACGTGCCCAGCAACGGCTCTTACTCCATGAAACCAAGGAAATTTGCAATTTTTCAACAGCTGGAGATGCCTGGCCCAATTGCGCATCTTTTGGCACCTTATTGATGTGGGTCAGTGTTTCAATTGTACTTTTTACAGCGGACTGTATCAAGTACCTTGTGTTTTTTTTTATATACAAATGGTGTGGTTTTTCTACATGTAGATAAAGACATTGAGTTTGTCTTCGACTTAGAAGTAAGACATTTGCTGGGGAGTTAAATGGGCTTAGCCCAAAGATTTGACGTCGTCTGGGCTACCGAAGGGCACATAACTTATAATGAAAAGTTGAATATAGTAATGACCAGTCGCGATTGTACATAGTTAATGTAGCCGATTTCAATTCGCAAAAAGACCAGGCAAAAATCCAAAAGTGAGAAAAACTGTTCCAATGCTGTTGGTAAGAGGCTAATCCGACGTATTTTTTGACGAGAAATCCAATGGTGGCAAACCGCGTTGCTCTCCGACCAATACTTTTGGCTGTAGCCACAAATGAATAATCATTGATGTCAAGATCACGTGCCCAGCAACGGCTCTTACTCCATGGAAACCAAGGAAATTTGCAATTTTTCAACAGCTGGAGATGCCTGGCCAATTGCGCATCTTTTGGCACTTTATTGATGTGGGTCAGTGGTTCAATTGTACTTTTTACAGCGGACTGTATCAAGTACCTTGTGTTTTTTTATATACAAATGGTGTGGTTTTTTCCACATGTAGATAAAGACATTGAGTTTATCTTCGACTTAGAAGTAAGACAACTCCTGGGTGAGTTAAATGGGCTTGGCCCAAAGATTTGACGTCGTCTGGGCTACCGAAGGGCACATAACTTATAATGAAAAGTTGAATATAGTAATGACCAGTCGCGATTGTACATAGTTAATGTAGCCGATTTCCAATTCGCAAAAAGACCAGGCAAAAATCCAAAAGTAGAAAAAACTGTTCCAATGCTGTTGGTAAGAGGCTAATCCGACGTATTTTTGACGAGAAATCGAATGGTGCAAACCGCGTTTGCTCTCCGACCAATAATTTTGGCTGTAGCCACAAATGAATAATCATTGATGTCAAGATCACGTGCCAGCAACGGCTCTTACTCCATGGAAACCAAGGAAATTTGCAATTTTTCAACAGCTGGAGATGCCTGGCCCAATTGCGCATCTTTTGGCACCTTATTGATGTGGGTCAGTGTTCAATTGTACTTTTTACAGCGGACTGTATCAAGTACCTTGTGTTTTTTTTATATACAAATGGTGTGGTTTTTTCTACATGTAGATAAAGACATTGAGTTTGTCTTCGACTTAGAAGTAAGACATTTGCTGGGTGAGTTAAATGGGCTTGGCCCAAAGATTTGACCGTCGTCTGGGCTACCGAAGGGCACATAACTTATAATGAAAAGTTGAATATAGTAATGACCAGTCGCGATTGTACAATAGTTTAATGGTAGCCCATTTCAATTCGCAAAAAGACCAGGCAAAAATCCAAAAGTGGAAAAAACTGTTCCAATGCTGCTGGTAAGAGGCTAATCCGACGTATTTTTTGACGAGAAATCGAATGGTGCAAACCGCGTTGCTCTCCGACCAATAGGTTTGGCCTGTAGCCACAAATGAATAATCATTGATGTCAAGATCACGTGCCCAACAACGGCTCTTACTCCATGGAAACCAAGGAAATTTGCAATTTTTCAACAGCTTGGAGATGTCTGGCCCAATTGCGCATCTTTTGGCACCTTATTGATGTGGGTCAGTGTTCAATTGTACTTTTTACAGCGGAACTGTATCAAGTACCTTGTGTTTTTTTTATATACAAATGGTGTGGTTTTTCTACATGTAGATAAAGACATTGAGTTTGTCTTCGACTTAGAAGTAAGACATTTGCTGGGTGAGTTAAATGGGCTTGGCCCAAAGATTTGACGTCGTCTGTGCTACCGAAGGGCACATAACTTATAATGAAAAGTTGAATATAGTAATGACCAGTCGCGATTGTACATAGTTAATGTAGCCCATTTCAATTCGCAAAAAGACCAGGCAAAAATCCAAAAGTGGAAAAACTGTTCCAATGCTGCTGGTAAGAGGCTAATCCGACGTATTTTTTGACGAGAAATCCAATGGTGCAAACCGCGTTGCTCTCCGACCAATACTTTTGGCTGTAGCCACAAATGAATAATCATTGATGTCAAGATCACGTGCCCAGCAACGGCTCTTACTCCATGGAAACCAAGGAAATTTGCAATTTTTCAACAGCTGGAGATGCCTGGCCCAATTGCGCATCTTTTGGCACCTTATTGATGTGGGTCAGTGTTCAATTGTACTTTTTACAGCGGACTGTATCAAGTACCTTGTGTTTTTTTTATATACAAATGGTGTGGTTTTTCTACATGTAGATAAAGACATTGAGTTTGTCTTCGACTTAGAAGTAAGACATTTGCTGGGTGAGTTAAATGGGCTTGGCCCAAAGATTTGACGTCGTCTGGGCTACCGAAGGGCACATAACTTATAATGAAAAGTTGAATATAGTAATGACCAGTCGCGATTGTACATAGTTAATGTAGCCGATTTCAATTCGCAAAAAGACCAGGCAAAAATCCAAAAGTGGAAAAACTGTTCCAATGCTGCTGGTAAGAGGCTAATCCGACGTATTTTTTGACGAGAAATCGAATGGTGCAAACTGCGTTGCTCTCCGACCAATACTTTTGGCTGTAGCCACAAATGAATAATCATTGATGTCAAGATCACGTGCCCAGCAACGGCTCTTACTCCATGGAAACCAAGGAAATTTGCAATTTTTCAACAGCTGGAGATGCCTCGCCCAATTGCGCATCTTTTGGCACCTTATTGATGTGGGTCAGTGTTCAATTGTACTTTTTACAGCGGACTGTATCAAGTACCTTGTGTTTTTTTTATATACAAATGGTGTGGTTTTTCTACATGTAGATAAAGACATTGAGTTTGTCTTCGACTTAGAAGTAAGACATTTGCTGGGTGAGTTAAATGGGCTTGGCCCAAAGATTTGACGTCGTCTGGGCTACCGAAGGGCACATAACTTATAATGAAAAGTTGAATATAGTAATGACCAGTCGCGATTGTACATAGTTAATGTAGCCTATTTCAATTAGCAAAAAGACCAGGTAAAATTCCAAAAGTAAAAAAAAACTGTTCCAATGCTGCTGGTAAGAGGCTAATCCGACGTATTTTTTGACGAGAAATCGAATGGTGCAAACCGCGTTGCTCTCCGACCAATACTTTTGGCTGTAGCCACAAATGAATAATCATTGATGTCAAGATCACGTGCCCAGCAACGGCTCTTACTCCATGGAAACCAAGGAAATTTGCAACTTTTCAACAGCTGGAGATGCCTGGCCCAATTGCGCATCTTTTGGCACCTTATTGATGTGGGTCAGTGTTCAATTGTACTTTTTACAGCGGACTGTATCAAGTACCTTGTGTTTTTTTTTATATACAAATGGTGTGGTTTTTCTACATGTAGATAAAGACATTGAGTTTGTCTTCGACTTAGAAGTAAGACATTTGCTGGGTGAGTTAAATGGGCTTAGCCCAAAGATTTGACGTCGTCTGGGCTACCGAAGGGCACATAACTTATAATGAAAAGTTGAATATAGTAATGACCAGTCGCGATTGTACATAGTTAATGTAGCCGATTTCAATTCGCAAAAAGACCAGGCAAAAATCCAAAAGTGGAAAAACTGTTCCAATGCTGTTGGTAAGAGGCTAATCCGACGTATTTTTTGACGAGAAATCGAATGGTGCAAACCGCGTTGCTCTCCGACCAATACTTTTGGCTGTAGCCACAAATGAATAATCATTGATGTCAAGATCACGTGCCCAGCAACGGCTCTTACTCCATGGAAACCAAGGAAATTTGCAATTTTTCAACAGCTGGAGATGCCTGGCCCAATTGCGCATCTTTTGGCACCTTATTGATGTGGGTCAGTGTTCAATTGTACTTTTTACAGCGGACTGTATCAAGTACCTTGTGTTTTTTTATATACAAATGGTGTGGTTTTTCCACATGTAGATAAAGACATTGAGTTTATCTTCGACTTAGAAGTAAGACAACTCCTGGGTGAGTTAAATGGGCTTGGCCCAAAGATTTGACGTCGTCTGGGCTACCGAAGGGCACATAACTTATAATGAAAAGTTGAATATAGTAATGACCAGTCGCGATTGTACATAGTTAATGTAGCCGATTTCAATTCGCAAAAAGACCAGGCAAAAATCCAAAAGTAGAAAAACTGTTCCAATGCTGTTGGTAAGAGGCTAATCCGACGTATTTTTGACGAGAAATCGAATGGTGCAAACCGCGTTGCTCTCCGACCAATACTTTTGGCTGTAGCCACAAATGAATAATCATTGATGTCAAGATCACGTGCCCAGCAACAAGGAAATTTGCAATTTTTCAACAGCTGGAGATGCCTGGCCCAATTGCGCATCTTTTGGCACCTTATTGATGTGGGTCAGTGTTCAATTGTACTTTTTACAGCGGACTGTATCAAGTACCTTGTGTTTTTTTTATATACAAATGGTGTGGTTTTTCTACATGTAGATAAAGACATTGAGTTTGTCTTCGACATAGAAGTACGACATTTGCTGGGTGAGTTAAATGGGCTTTTCCCAAAGATTTGACGTCGTCTGGGCTACCGAAGGGCACATAACTTATAATGAAAAGTTGAATATAGTAATGACCAGTCGCGATTGTACATAGTTAATGTAGCCGATTTCAATTCGCAAAAAGACCAGGCAAAAATCCAAAAGTGGAAAAACTGTTCCAATGCTGTTGGTAAGAGGCTAATCCGACGTATTTTTTGACGAGAAATCGAATGGTGCAAACCGCGTTGCTCTCCGACCAATACTTTTGGCTGTAGCCACAAATGAATAATCATTGATGTCAAGATCACGTGCCCAGCAACGGCTCTTACTCCATGGAAACCAAGGAAATTTGCAATTTTTCAACAGCTGGAGATGCCTGGCCAAATTGCGCATCTTTTGGCACCTTATTGATGTGGGTCAGTGTTCAATTGTACTTTTTACAGCGGACTGTATCAAGTACCTTGTGTTTTTTTTATATACAAATGGTGTGGTTTTTCTACATGTAGATAAAGACATTGAGTTTGTCTTCAACTTAGAAGTTATACAACTGCTGGGTGAGTTAAATGGGCTTGGCCCAAAGATTTGACGTCGTCTGGGCTACCGAAGGGCACATAACTTATAATGAAAAGTTGAATATAGTAATGACCAGTCGCGATTGTACATAGTTAATGTAGCCGATTTCAATTCGCAAAAAGACCAGGCAAAAATCCAAAAGTAGAAAAAATGTTCCAATGCTGCTGGTAAGAGGCTAATCCGACGTATTTTTTGACGAGAAATCGAATGGTGCAAACCGCGTTGCTCTCCGACCAATACTTTTGGCTGTAGCCACAAATGAATAATCATTGATGTCAAGATCACGTGCCCAGCAACGGCTCTTACTCCATGGAAACCAAGGAAATTTGCAATTTTTCAACAGCTGGAGATGCCTGGCCCAATTGCGCATCTTTTGGCACCTTATTGATGTGGGTCAGTGTTCAATTGTACTTTTTACAGCGGACAATATCAAGTACCTTGTGTTCTTTTTATATACAAATGGTGTGGTTTTTCTACATGTAGATAAAGACATTGAGTTTGTCTTCGACTTAGAAGTAAGACATTTGCTGGGTGAGTTAAATGGGCTTTGCCCAAAGATTTGACGTCGTCTGGGCTACCGAAGGGCACATAACTTATAATGAAAAGTTGAATATAGTAATGACCAGTCGCGATTGTACATAGTTAATGTAGCCCATTTCAATTAGCAAAAAGACCAGGCAAAAATCCAAAAGTGGAAAAACTGTTCCAATGCTGCTGGTAAGAGGCTAATCCGACGTATTTTTTGACGAGAAATCGAATGGTGCAAACCGCGTTGCTCTCCGACCAATACGTTTGGCTGTAGCCACAAATGAATAATCATTGATGTCAAGATCACGTGCCCAACAACGGCTCTTACTCCATGGAAACCAAGGAAATTTGCAATTTTTCAACAGCTGGAGATGTCTGGCCCAATTGCGCATCTTTTGGCACCTTATTGATGTGGGTCAGTGTTCAATTGTACTTTTTACAGCGGACTGTATCAAGTACCTTGTGTTTTTTTTATATACAAATGGTGTGGTTTTTCTACATGTAGATAAAGACATTGAGTTTGTCTTCGACTTAGAAGTAAGACATTTGCTGGGTGAGTTAAATGGGCTTGGCCCAAAGATTTGACGTCGTCTGTGCTACCGAAGGGCACATAACTTATAATGAAAAGTTGAATATAGTAATGACCAGTCGCGATTGTACATAGTTAATGTAGCCGATTTCAATTCGCAAAAAGACCAGGCAAAAATCCAAAAGTGGAAAAACTGTTCCAATGCTGCTGGTAAGAGGCTAATCCGACGTATTTTTTGACGAGAAATCGAATGGTGCAAACTGCGTTGCTCTCCGACCAATACTTTTGGCTGTAGCCACAAATGAATAATCATTGATGTCAAGATCACGTGCCCAGCAACGGCTCTTACTCCATGGAAACCAAGGAAATTTGCAATTTTTCAACAGCTGGAGATGCCTGGCCCAATTGCGCATCTTTTGGCACCTTATTGATGTGGGTCAGTGTTCAAGTGTACTTTTTTACAGCGGACTGTATCAAGTACCTGGTGTTTTTTTTATATACAAATGGTGTGGTTTTTCTACATGTAGATAAAGACATTGAGTTTGTCTTCGACTTAGAAGTAAGACATTTGCTGGGTGAGTTAAATGGGCTTGGCCCAAAGATTTGACGTCGTCTGGGCTACCGAAGGGCACATAACTTATAATGAAAAGTTGAATATAGTAATGACCAGTCGCGATTGTACATAGTTAATGTAGCCCATTTCAATTCGCAAAAAGACCAGGCAAAAATCCAAAAGTGGAAAAACTGTTCCAATGCTGCTGGTAAGAGGCTAATCCGACGTATTTTTTGACGAGAAATCGAATGGTGCAAACCGCGTTGCTCTCCGACCAATACTTTTGGCTGTAGCCACAAATGAATAATCATTGATGTCAAGATCACGTGCCCAGCAACGGCTCTTACTCCATGGAAACCAAGGAAATTTGCAATTTTTCAACAGCTGGAGATGCCTGGCCCAATTGCGCATCTTTTGGCACCTTATTGATGTGGGTCAGTGTTCAATTGTACTTTTTACAGCGGACTGTATCAAGTACCTTGTGTTTTTTTTATATACAAATGGTGTGGTTTTTCTACATGTAGATAAAGACATTGAGTTTGTCTTCGACTTAGAAGTAAGACATTTGCTGGGTGAGTTAAATGGGCTTGGCCCAAAGATTTGACGTCGTCTGGGCTACCGAAGGGCACATAACTTATAATGAAAAGTTGAATATAGTAATGACCAGTCGCGATTGTACATAGTTAATGTAGCCTATTTCAATTAGCAAAAAGACCAGGTAAAATTCCAAAAGTAAAAAAAAACTGTTCCAATGCTGCTGGTAAGAGGCTAATCCGACGTATTTTTTGACGAGAAATCGAATGGTGCAAACTGCGTTGCTCTCCGACCAATACTTTTGGCTGTAGCCACAAATGAATAATCATTGATGTCAAGATCACGTGCCCAGCAACGGCTCTTACTCCATGGAAACCAAGGAAATTTGCAATTTTTCAACAGCTGGAGATGCCTGGCCCAATTGCGCATCTTTTGGCACCTTATTGATGTGGGTCAGTGTTCAATTGTACTTTTTACAGCGGACTGTATCAAGTACCTTGTGTTTTTTTTATATACAAATGGTGTGGTTTTTCTACATGTAGATAAAGACATTGAGTTTGTCTTCGACTTAGAAGTAAGACATTTGCTGGGTGAGTTAAATGGGCTTGGCCCAAAGATTTGACGTCGTCTGTGCTACCGAAGGGCACATAACTTATAATGAAAAGTTGAATATAGTAATGACCAGTCGCGATTGTACATAGTTAATGTAGCCCATTTCAATTCGCAAAAAGACCAGGCAAAAATCCAAAAGTGGAAAAACTGTTCCAATGCTGCTGGTAAGAGGCTAATCCGACGTATTTTTTGACGAGAAATCGAATGGTGCAAACCGCGTTGCTCTCCGACCAATACTTTTGGCTGTAGCCACAAATGAATAATCATTGATGTCAAGATCACGTGCCCAGCAACGGCTCTTACTCCATGGAAACCAAGGAAATTTGCAATTTTTCAACAGCTGGAGATGCCTGGCCCAATTGCGCATCTTTTGGCACCTTATTGATGTGGGTCAGTGTTCAAGTGTACTTTTTTACAGCGGACTGTATCAAGTACCTTGTGTTTTTTTTATATACAAATGGTGTGGTTTTTCTACATGTAGATAAAGACATTGAGTTTGTCTTCGACTTAGAAGTAAGACATTTGCTGGGTGAGTTAAATGGGCTTGGCCCAAAGATTTGACGTCGTCTGGGCTACCGAAGGGCACATAACTTATAATGAAAAGTTGAATATAGTAATGACCAGTCGCGATTGTACATAGTTAATGTAGCCCATTTCAATTCGCAAAAAGACCAGGCAAAAATCCAAAAGTGGAAAAACTGTTCCAATGCTGCTGGTAAGAGGCTAATCCGACGTATTTTTTGACGAGAAATCGAATGGTGCAAACCGCGTTGCTCTCCGACCAATACTTTTGGCTGTAGCCACAAATGAATAATCATTGATGTCAAGATCACGTGCCCAGCAACGGCTCTTACTCCATGGAAACCAAGGAAATTTGCAATTTTTCAACAGCTGGAGATGCCTGGCCCAATTGCGCATCTTTTGGCACCTTATTGATGTGGGTCAGTGTTCAATTGTACTTTTTACAGCGGACTGTATCAAGTACCTTGTGTTTTTTTTATATACAAATGGTGTGGTTTTTCTACATGTAGATAAAGACATTGAGTTTGTCTTCGACTTAGAAGTAAGACATTTGCTGGGTGAGTTAAATGGGCTTGGCCCAAAGATTTGACGTCGTCTGGGCTACCGAAGGGCACATAACTTATAATGAAAAGTTGAATATAGTAATGACCAGTCGCGATTGTACATAGTTAATGTAGCCTATTTCAATTAGCAAAAAGACCTGGTAAAATTCCAAAAGTAAAAAAAAACTGTTCCAATGCTGCTGGTAAGAGGCTAATCCGACGTATTTTTTGACGAGAAATCGAATGGTGCAAACTGCGTTGCTCTCCGACCAATACTTTTGGCTGTAGCCACAAATGAATAATCATTGATGTCAAGATCACGTGCCCAGCAACGGCTCTTACTCCATGGAAACCAAGGAAATTTGCAATTTTTCAACAGCTGGAGATGCCTCGCCCAATTGCGCATCTTTTGGCACCTTATTGATGTGGGTCAGTGTTCAATTGTACTTTTTACAGCGGACTGTATCAAGTACCTTGTGTTCTTTTTATATACAAATGGTGTGGTTTTTCTACATGTAGATAAAGACATTGAGTTTGTCTTCGACTTAGAAGTAAGACATTTGCTGGGGGAGTTAAATGGGCTTAGCCCAAAGATTTGACGTCGTCTGGGCTACCGAAGGGCACATAACTTATAATGAAAAGTTGAATATAGTAATGACCAGTCGCGATTGTACATAGTTAATGTAGCCGATTTCAATTCGCAAAAAGACCAGGCAAAAATCCAAAAGTGGAAAAACTGTTCCAATGCTGCTGGTAAGAGGCTAATCCGACGTATTTTTTGACGAGAAATCGAATGGTGCAAACCGCGTTGCTCTCCGACCAATACGTTTGGCTGTAGCCACAAATGAATAATCATTGATGTCAAGATCACGTGCCCAACAACGGCTCTTACTCCATGGAAACCAGGGAAATTTGCAATTTTTCAACAGCTGGAGATGCCTGGCCCAATTGCGCATCTTTTGGCACCTTATTGATGTGGGTCAGTGTTCAATTGTACTTTTTACAGCGGACTGTATCAAGTACCTTGTGTTTTTTTTATATACAAATGGTGTGGTTTTTCTACATGTAGATAAAGACATTGAGTTTGTCTTCGACTTAGAAGTAAGACATTTGCTGGGTGAGTTAAATGGGCTTGGCCCAAAGATTTGACGTCGTCTGGGCTACCGAAGGGCACATAACTTATAATGAAAAGTTGAATATAGTAATGACCAGTCGCGATTGTACATAGTTAATGTAGCCTATTTCAATTAGCAAAAAGACCAGGTAAAATTCCAAAAGTAAAAAAAAACTGTTCCAATGCTGCTGGTAAGAGGCTAATCCGACGTATTTTTTGACGAGAAATCGAATGGTGCAAACTGCGTTGCTCTCCGACCAATACTTTTGGCTGTAGCCACAAATGAATAATCATTGATGTCAAGATCACGTGCCCAGCAACGGCTCTTACTCCATGGAAACCAAGGAAATTTGCAATTTTTCAACAGCTGGAGATGCCTGGCCCAATTGCGCATCTTTTGGCACCTTATTGATGTGGGTCAGTGTTCAATTGTACTTTTTACAGCGGACTGTATCAAGTACCTTGTGTTTTTTTTATATACAAATGGTGTGGTTTTTCTACATGTAGATAAAGACATTGAGTTTGTCTTCGACTTAGAAGTAAGACATTTGCTGGGGAGTTAAATGGGCTTAGCCCAAAGATTTGACGTCGTCTGGGCTACCGAAGGGCACATAACTTATAATGAAAAGTTGAATATAGTAATGACCAGTCGCGATTGTACATAGTTAATGTAGCCGATTTCAATTCGCAAAAAGACCAGGCAAAAATCCAAAAGTAGAAAAACTGTTCCAATGCTGTTGGTAAGAGGCTAATCCGACGTATTTTTGACGAGAAATCGAATGGTGCAAACCGCGTTGCTCTCCGACCAATACTTTTGGCTGTAGCCACAAATGAATAATCATTGATGTCAAGATCACGTGCCCAGCAACGGCTCTTACTCCATGGAAACCAAGGAAATTTGCAATTTTTCAACAGCTGGAGATGCCTGGCCCAATTGCGCATCTTTTGGCACCTTATTGATGTGGGTCAGTGTTCAATTGTACTTTTTACAGCGGACTGTATCAAGTACCTTGTGTTTTTTTTATATACAAATGGTGTGGTTTTTCTACATGTAGATAAAGACATTGAGTTTGTCTTCGACATAGAAGTACGACATTTGCTGGGTGAGTTAAATGGGCTTTTCCCAAAGATTTGACGTCGTCTGGGCTACCGAAGGGCACATAACTTATAATGAAAAGTTGAATATAGTAATGACCAGTCGCGATTGTACATAGTTAATGTAGCCGATTTCAATTCGCAAAAAGACCAGGCAAAAATCCAAAAGTGGAAAAACTGTTCCAATGCTGCTGGTAAGAGGCTAATCCGACGTATTTTTTGACGAGAAATCGAATGGTGCAAACCGCGTTGCTCTCCGACCAATACTTTTGGCTGTAGCCACAAATGAATAATCATTGATGTCAAGATCACGTGCCCAGCAACAGCTCTTACTCCATGGAAACCAAGGAAATTTGCAATTTTTCAACAGCTGGAGATGCCTGGCCCAATTGCGCATCTTTTGGCACCTTATTGATGTGGGTCAGTGTTCAATTGTACTTTTTACAGCGGACTGTATCAAGTACCTTGTGTTTTTTTTATATACAAATGGTGTGGTTTTTCTACATGTAGATAAAGACATTGAGTTTGTCTTCGACTTAGAAGTAAGACATTTGCTGGGTGAGTTAAATGGGCTTGGCCCAAAGATTTGACGTCGTCTGGGCTACCGAAGGGCACATAACTTATAATGAAAAGTTGAATATAGTAATGACCAGTCGCGATTGTACATAGTTAATGTAGCCGATTTCAATTCGCAAAAAGACCAGGCAAAAATCCAAAAGTAGAAAAACTGTTCCAATGCTGCTGGTAAGAGGCTAATCCGACGTATTTTTTGACGAGAAATCGAATGGTGCAAACCGCGTTGCTCTCCGACCAATACTTTTGGCTGTAGCCACAAATGAATAATCATTGATGTCAAGATCACGTGCCCAGCAACGGCTCTTACTCCATGGAAACCAAGGAAATTTGCAATTTTTCAACAGCTGGAGATGCCTGGCCCAATTGCGCATCTTTTGGCACCTTATTGATGTGGGTCAGTGTTCAATTGTACTATTTACAGCGGACTGTATCAAGTACCTTGTGTTTTTTTTATATACAAATGGTGTGGTTTTTCTACATGTAGATAAAGACATTGAGTTTGTCTTCGACTTAGAAGTAAGACATTTGCTGGGGGAGTTAAATGGGCTTAGCCCAAAGATTTGACGTCGTCTGGGCTACCGAAGGGCACATAACTTATAATGAAAAGTTGAATATAGTAATGACCAGTCGCGATTGTACATAGTTAATGTAGCCGATTTCAATTCGCAAAAAGACCAGGCAAAAATCCAAAAGTAGAAAAACTGTTCCAATGCTGTTGGTAAGAGGCTAATCCGACGTATTTTTGACGAGAAATCGAATGGTGCAAACCGCGTTGCTCTCCGACCAATACTTTTGGGTGTAGCCACAAATGAATAATCATTGATGTCAAGATCACGTGCCCAGCAACGGCTCTTACTCCATGGAAACCAAGGAAATTTGCAATTTTTCAACAGCTGGAGATGCCTGGCCAAATTGCGCATCTTTTGGCACCTTATTGATGTGGGTCAGTGTTCAATTGTACTTTTTACAGCGGACTGTATCAAGTACCTTGTGTTTTTTTTATATACAAATGGTGTGGTTTTTCTACATGTAGATAAAGACATTGAGTTTGTCTTCGACATAGAAGTACGACATTTGCTGGGTGAGTTAAATGGGCTTTTCCCAAAGATTTGACGTCGTCTGGGCTACCGAAGGGCACATAACTTATAATGAAAAGTTGAATATAGTAATGACCAGTCGCGATTGTACATAGTTAATGTAGCCGATTTCAATTCGCAAAAAGACCAGGCAAAAATCCAAAAGTGGAAAAACTGTTCCAATGCTGCTGGTAAGAGGCTAATCCGACGTATTTTTTGACGAGAAATCGAATGGTGCAAACCGCGTTGCTCTCCGACCAATACTTTTGGCTGTAGCCACAAATGAATAATCATTGATGTCAAGATCACGTGCCCAGCAACAGCTCTTACTCCATGGAAACCAAGGAAATTTGCAATTTTTCAACAGCTGGAGATGCCTGGCCCAATTGCGCATCTTTTGGCACCTTATTGATGTGGGTCAGTGTTCAATTGTACTTTTTACAGCGGACTGTATCAAGTACCTTGTGTTTTTTTTATATACAAATGGTGTGGTTTTTCTACATGTAGATAAAGACATTGAGTTTGTCTTCGACTTAGAAGTAAGACATTTGCTGGGTGAGTTAAATGGGCTTGGCCCAAAGATTTGACGTCGTCTGGGCTACCGAAGGGCACATAACTTATAATGAAAAGTTGAATATAGTAATGACCAGTCGCGATTGTACATAGTTAATGTAGCCGATTTCAATCCCAAAAAGACCAGGCAAAAATCCAAAAGTAGAAAAACTGTTCCAATGCTGCTGGTAAGAGGCTAATCCGACGTATTTTTTGACGAGAAATCGAATGGTGCAAACCGCGTTGCTCTCCGACCAATACTTTTGGCTGTAGCCACAAATGAATAATCATTGATGTCAAGATCACGTGCCCAGCAACGGCTCTTACTCCATGGAAACCAAGGAAATTTGCAATTTTTCAACAGCTGGAGATGCCTGGCCCAATTGCGCATCTTTTGGCACCTTATTGATGTGGGTCAGTGTTCAATTGTACTATTTACAGCGGACTGTATCAAGTACCTTGTGTTTTTTTTATATACAAATGGTGTGGTTTTTCTACATGTAGATAAAGACATTGAGTTTGTCTTCCACTTAGAAGTAAGACATTTGCTGGGTGAGTTAAATGGGCTTGGCCCAAAGATTTGACGTCGTCTGGGCTACCGAAGGGCACATAACTTATAATGAAAAGTTGAATATAGTAATGACCAGTCGCGATTGTACATAGTTAAAGTAGCCGATTTCAATTCGCAAAAAGACCAGGCAAAAATCCAAAAGTGGAAAAACTGTTCCAATGCTGTTGGTAAGAGGCTAATCCGACGTATTTTTTGACGAGAAATCGAATGGTGCAAACCGCGTTGCTCTCCGACCAATACTTTTGGCTGTAGCCACAAATGAATAATCATTGATGTCAAGATCACGTGCCCAGCAACGGCTCTTACTCCATGGAAACCAAGGAAATTTGCAATTTTTCAACAGCTGGAGATGCCTGGCCCAATTGCGCATCTTTTGGCACCTTATTGATGTGGGTCAGTGTTCAATTGTACTTTTTACAGCGGACTGTATCAAGTACCTTGTGTTTTTTTTATATACAAATGGTGTGGTTTTTCTACATGTAGATAAAGACATTGAGTTTGTCTTCGACTTAGAAGTAAGACATTTGCTGGGTGAGTTAAATGGGCTTGGCCCAAAGATTTGACGTCGTCTGGGCTACCGAAGGGCACATAACTTATAATGAAAAGTTGAATATAGTAATGACCAGTCGCGATTGTACATAGTTAATGTAGCCGATTTCAATTCGCAAAAAGACCAGGCAAAAATCCAAAAGTGGAAAAACTGTTCCAATGCTGTTGGTAAGAGGCTAATCCGACGTATTTTTTGACGAGAAATCGAATGGTGCAAACCGCGTTGCTCTCCGACCAATACTTTTGGCTGTAGCCACAAATGAATAATCATTGATGTCAAGATCACGTGCCCAGCAACGGCTCTTACTCCATGGAAACCAAGGAAATTTGCAATTTTTCAACAGCTGGAGATGCCTGGCCAAATTGCGCATCTTTTGGCACCTTATTGATGTGGGTCAGTGTTCAATTGTACTTTTTACAGCGGACTGTATCAAGTACCTTGTGTTTTTTTTATATACAAATGGTGTGGTTTTTCTACATGTAGATAAAGACATTGAGTTTGTCTTCAACTTAGAAGTTATACAACTGCTGGGTGAGTTAAATGGGCTTGGCCCAAAGATTTGACGTCGTCTGGGCTACCGAAGGGCACATAACTTATAATGAAAAGTTGAATATAGTAATGACCAGTCGCGATTGTACATAGTTAATGTAGCCGATTTCAATTCGCAAAAAGACCAGGCAAAAATCCAAAAGTGGAAAAACTGTTCCAATGCTGCTGGTAAGAGGCTAATCCGACGTATTTTTTGACGAGAAATCGAATGGTGCCAACCGCGTTGCTCTCCGACCAATACTTTTGGCTGTAGCCACAATGAATAATCATTGATGTCAAGATCACGTGGCCCAGCAACGGCTCTTACTCCATGGAAACCAAGGAAATTTGCAATTTTTCAACAGCTGGAGATGCGTGGCCCAATTACGCATCTTTTGGGCACCTTATTGATGTGGGTCAGTGTTCAATTGTACTTTTTACAGCGGACTGTATCAAGTACCTTGTGTTTTTTTTGATATACAAATGGTGTGGTTTTTTCTACATGTAGATAAAGACATTGAGTTTGTCTTCGACTTAGAAGTAAGACATTTGCTGGGTGAGTTAAATGGGCTTGGCCCAAAGATTTGACGTCGTCTGGGCTACCGAAGGGCACATAACTTATAATGAAAAGTTGAATATAGTAATGGACCAGTCGCGATTGTACATAGTTAATGTAGCCGATTTCAATTAGCAAAAAGACCAGTCAAAATCCAAAAGTGGAAAAACTGTTCCAATGCTGCTGATAAGAGGCTAATCCGACGTATTTTTTGACGAGAAATCGAATGTGCAAACCGTGTTGCTCTCCGACCAATACTTTTGGCTGTAGCCACAAATGAATAATCATTGATGTCAAGATCACGTGCCCAGCAACGGCTCTTACTCCATGGAAACCAAGGAAATTTGCAATTTTTCAACAGCTGGAGATGCCTGGCCCAACTGCGCATCTTTTGGCACCTTATTAATGTGGGTCAGTGTTCAATTGTACTTTTTACAGCGCACTGTATCAAGTACCTTGTGTTTTTTTTTATATACAAATGGTGTGGTTTTTCTACATGTAGATAAAGACATTGAGTTT
The DNA here is from genome assembly GCF_032854445.1 of Liolophura sinensis. NCBI lineage: Eukaryota > Metazoa > Mollusca > Polyplacophora > Chitonida > Chitonidae > Liolophura > Liolophura sinensis. The sequence goes on along the minus strand of NW_027018232.1, from coordinate 4,088 downwards.
GTCTTCGACTTAGAAGTAAGACATTTGCTGGGTGAGTTAAATGGGCTTGGCCCAAAGATTTGACGTCGTCTGGGCTACCGAAGGGCACATAACTTATAATGAAAAGTTGAATATAGTAATGACCAGTCGCGATTGTACATAGTTAATGTAGCCCATTTCAATTCGCAAAAAGACCAGGCAAAAATCCAAAAGAGGAAAAACTGTTCCAATGCTGCTGGTAAGAGGCTAATCCGACGTATTTTTTGACGAGAAATCGAATGGTGCAAACCGCGTTGCTCTCCGACCAATACTTTTGGCTGTAGCCACAAATGAATAATCATTGATGTCAAGATCACGTGCCCAGCAACGGCTCTTACTCCATGGAAACCAAGGAAATTTGCAATTTTTCAACAGCTGGAGATGCCTGGCCCAATTGCGCATCTTTTGGCACCTTATTGATGTGGGTCAGTGTTCAATTGTACTTTTTACAGCGGACTGTATCAAGTACCTTGTGTTTTTTTTTATATACAAATGGTGTGGTTTTTCTACATGTAGATAAAGACATTGAGTTTGTCTTCGACTTAGAAGTAAGACATTTGCTGGGTGAGTTAAATGGGCTTTTCCCAAAGATTTGACGTCGTCTGGGCTACCGAAGGGCACATAACTTATAATGAAAAGTTGAATATAGTAATGACCAGTCGCGATTGTACATAGTTAATGTAGCCGATTTCAATTCGCAAAAAGACCAGGCAAAAATTCAAAAGTGGAAAAACTGTTCCAATGCTGCTGGTAAGAGACTAATCCGACGTATTTTTTGACGAGAAATCGAATGGTGCAAACCGCGTTGCTCTCCGACCAATACTTTTGGCTGTAGCCACAAATGAATAATCATTGATGTCAAGATCACGTGCCCAGCAACGGCTCTTACTCCATGGAAACCAAGGAAATTTGCAATTTTTCAACAGCTGGAGATGCCTGGCCCAATTACGCATCTTTTGGCATCTTATTGATGTGGGTCAGTGTTCAATTGTACTTTTTACAGCGCACTGTATCAAGTACCTTGTGTTTTTTTTATGTACAAATGGTGTGGTTTTTCTACATGTAGATAAAGACATTGAGTTTGTCTTCGACTTAGAAGTAAGACATTTGCTGGGTGAGTTAAATGGGCTTGGCCCAAAGATTTGACGTCGTCTGGGCTACCGAAGGGCACATAACTTATAATGAAAAGTTGAATATAGTAATGACCAGTCGCGATTGTACATAGGTAATGTAGCCGATTTCAATTCGCAAAAAGACCAGGCAAAAATCCAAAATTGGAAAAACTGTTCCAATGCTGCTGATAAGAGGCTAATCCGACGTATTTTTTGACGAGAAATCGAATGGTGCAAACCGCGTTGCTCTCCGACCAATACTTTTGGCTGTAGCCACAAATGAATAATCATTGATGTCAAGATCACGTGCCCAGCAACGGCTCTTACTCCATGGAAACCAAGGAAATTTGCAATTTTTCAACAGCTGGAGATGCCTGGCCCAATTGCGCATCTTTTGACACCTTATTGATGTGGGTCAGTGTTCAATTGTACTATTTACAGCGCACTGTATCAAGTACCTTGTGTTTTTTTTATATACAAATGGTGTGGTTTTTCTACATGTAGATAAAGACATTGAGTTTGTCTTCGACTTAGAAGTAAGACATTTGCTGGGTGAGTTAAATGGGCTTGGCCCAAAGATTTGACGTCGTCTGGGCTACCGAAGGGCACATAACTTATAATGAAAAGTTGAATATAGTAATGACCAGTCGCGATTGTACATAGTTAATGTAGCCCATTTCAATTCGCAAAAAGACCAGGCAAAAATCCAAAAGTGGAAAAACTGTTCCAATGCTGCTGGTAAGAGGCTAATCCGACGTATTTTTTGACGAGAAATCGAATGGTGCAAACTGCGTTGCTCTCCGACCAATACTTTTGGCTGTAGCCACAAATGAATAATCATTGATGTCAAGATCACGTGCCCAGCAACGGCTCTTACTCCATGGAAACCAAGGAAATTTGCAATTTTTCAACAGCTGGAGATGCCTGGCCCAATTGCGCATCTTTTGGCACCTTATTGATGTGGGTCAGTGTTCAAGTGTACTTTTTTACAGCGGACTGTATCAAGTACCTTGTGTTTTTTTTTATATACAAATGGTGTGGTTTTTCTACATGTAGATAAAGACATTGAGTTTGTCTTCGACTTAGAAGTAAGACATTTGCTGGGTGAGTTAAATGGGCTTGGCCCAAAGATTTGACGTCGTCTGGGCTACCGAAGGGCACATAACTTATAATGAAAAGTTGAATATAGTAATGACCAGTCGCGATTGTACATAGTTAATGTAGCCCATTTCAATTCGCAAAAAGACCAGGCAAAAATCCAAAAGTGGAAAAACTGTTCCAATGCTGCTGGTAAGAGGCTAATCCGACGTATTTTTTGACGAGAAATCGAATGGTGCAAACCGCGTTGCTCTCCGACCAATACTTTTGGCTGTAGCCACAAATGAATAATCATTGATGTCAAGATCACGTGCCCAGCAACGGCTCTTACTCCATGGAAACCAAGGAAATTTGCAATTTTTCAACAGCTGGAGATGCCTGGCCCAATTGCGCATCTTTTGGCACCTTATTGATGTGGGTCAGTGTTCAATTGTACTTTTTACAGCGGACTGTATCAAGTACCTTGTGTTTTTTTTATATACAAATGGTGTGGTTTTTCTACATGTAGATAAAGACATTGAGTTTGTCTTCGACTTAGAAGTAAGACAACTCCTTGTTGAGTTAAATGGGCTTGGCCCAAAGATTTGACGTCGTCTGGGCTACCGAAGGGCACATAACTTATAATGAAAAGTTGAATATAGTAATGACCAGTCGCGATTGTACATAGTTAATGTAGCCGATTTCAATTAGCAAAAAGACCAGTCAAAAATCCAAAAGTGGAAAAACTGTTCCAATGCTGCTGATAAGAGGCTAATCCGACGTATTTTTTGACGAGAAATCGAATGGTGCAAACCGTGTTGCTCTCCGACCAATACTTTTGGCTGTAGCCACAAATGAATAATCATTGATGTCAAGATCACGTGCCCAGCAACGGCTCTTACTCCATGGAAACCAAGGAAATTTGCAATTTTTCAACAGCTGGAGATGCCTGGCCCAACTGCGCATCTTTTGGCACCTTATTAATGTGGGTCAGTGTTCAATTGTACTTTTTACAGCGCACTGTATCAAGTACCTTGTGTTTTTTTTATATACAAATGGTGTGGTTTTTCTACATGTAGATAAAGACATTGAGTTTGTCTTCGACTTAGAAGTAAGACATTTGCTGGGTGAGTTAAATGGGCTTGGCCCAAAGATTTGACGTCGTCTGGGCTACCGAAGGGCACATAACTTATAATGAAAAGTTGAATATAGTAATGACCAGTCGCGATTGTACATAGTTAATGTAGCCCATTTCAATTCGCAAAAAGACCAGGCAAAAATCCAAAAGAGGAAAAACTGTTCCAATGCTGCTGGTAAGAGGCTAATCCGACGTATTTTTTGACGAGAAATCGAATGGTGCAAACCGCGTTGCTCTCCGACCAATACTTTTGGCTGTAGCCACAAATGAATAATCATTGATGTCAAGATCACGTGCCCAGCAACGGCTCTTACTCCATGGAAACCAAGGAAATTTGCAATTTTTCAACAGCTGGAGATGCCTGGCCAATTGCGCATCTTTTGGCACCTTATTGATGTGGGTCAGTGTTCAATTGTACTTTTTTACAGCGGACTGTATCAAGTACCTTGTGTTTTTTTTTATATACAAATGGTGTGGTTTTTCTACATGTAGATAAAGACATTGAGTTTGTCTTCGACTTAGAAGTAAGACATTTGCTGGGTGAGTTAAATGGGCTTTTCCCAAAGATTTGACGTCGTCTGGGCTACCGAAGGGCACATAACTTATAATGAAAAGTTGAATATAGTAATGACCAGTCGCGATTGTACATAGTTAATGTAGCCGATTTCAATTCGCAAAAAGACCAGGCAAAAATCAAAAGTGGAAAAACTGTTCCAATGCTGCTGGTAAGAGACTAATCCGAC